>NW_015505614.1:144233-153199 GCF_001515645.1 Sinocyclocheilus grahami | reverse complement strand
ACTGTAAATAATATTTAAAGAATTTGCCACTGACGATTCAAACGTGAGTTTTGAGCAGTGTAGAGTAGCGCTTGTTGTTTTGTTGTTTGCCGATCACAAATGCAGACATGGTTTTATGTTTACGTGGCACGAGGCAATGCAACGCGTAAAAAGACAGTATAAGTCATTATAATCTGTAATTATGTCCCCACTGGATGCAACAAATGCCTCGTTTATAATGGGTTTTAATGTTTTTGTCACGGTGCTCCGGCCGGGACAAGGCATCACAATATGGTTGTTACGAGGCAAACGAGACAAGAGGCATGTGGATCCATATGCAAGGCTTTATTTAGATGGAGACGTGGTCATAAAACAGGCATGGGTCAGACAATGGCAAACAGGTATATTGAGGGCAAGACAGAAGAGTAATCCAAAACGGCGTGGTCGATCAGCGGCTAACAATATCCAGAGGGCTTGACAAGAGGGGTAATCCGACAACATGAGCAATAGTCCAGGCAAGGTGCAAACATAGTCCGAATGGCAAGACGAAAGGATAATACAAAATACACAGGCAAGAATCTGAACACGGGAAAGCAGGCAGGGCAAGACTATGATTAGGAACTAAGAACTAGAAATGGCTCCGTAGAGTAGCTATCACTATGAGAGAGATAAACGCTATGCAATACTCGGCGTTGAATGGTGGTGTGAGACTGATTTATATAGTGTGTGTTATTGGTAGCAGCTGTGTGTGATTGGTTTCAGGTGAGCTTGTGATTAGTGCAATGGAGCATGGGAAATGTAGTCCAGGGTGATGTGTAACAGTCTGTGTAGTGTGAGAGTCCATGTGGAGAGCGGGTGACCTCTGGTGGTGAGAGAACAGAAGATAATAGACCGGATTCCTGACAATGGGAATAGCAGCAAAACAAAACATCTTTGACTAATAGGCTAGTTGCTTATTTGTTGACTTGGTTCATGCTAAAGTTAAGTCGTTGTGTGCCATTTAGAACAAGTACCGTAAAACCCTGTAACTAAAAGCATGCACTGATTGCATTTTTCAGTAACAAATATAATGCCATTGAATCGTAGATCTTCTTGTCACCCCTCTCTCTTATACATGCATCCGTTTGCATAGTGATAGAGGTTCCACAACTTGTCATAACAAAGATTGAGACTCTACTAGCCAAACCTATTTAATAAAATAATGAGCAGTGGCAAAGCATGACAAGCACAGAGAAAGAAAGCGAGACGAGCGACCATCTGCATCTCTCACACCCAAACACTAACGCCTCCGTTGTATACCAGCACAGCTCTTCATTTCATGGATAAGAATTTCAACAGGACAGACAGAGATGAGCTACATTTCATCTAATCCCATGAAGCTTTTCTGCCTGCCCATGAAAATCAATTAAACTTGCAGTTCTTCTAAGGACTTCACAAAGGACCAAAGGTAATTTCCAAACTGCTAAATGACTTCATTTGAGCAGTAGAGAAAAAAGGTACATGCAGAATTATATCCTACAGTTCACTGAGAATAAAACCAAGCATGTCAAACACGCTGTAATCTCTTCAAATTGTCACAGATAATCCCATTTTAGTACAACATTCTCCACATGAATGTTCTGAGAAGATGCTGGTAGTAATCCAATGAGAATCTGCCTGCCTTCACTGAAGGTACACAATAACAGAGGTTTTATATATATATATACTGTACTGTATATACTGTGTATATTATCTCAACATCCTTAAAACAAGATACATTTGCAGCCCATTTCCATGCCATTCAATTTCTGATGTACACCATGCACTTCAGCTACTCCCAATAACATGACAATTGGAACAGTAAAAGAAAATTCTCTTTGGTGAGATGCTATAGACGCTGTATAGCATAGGATTATATGTTTGTCCGGAGCAACTGACTGCAGATTGTTTTGTAGACGAGGCACAGTGTAATGGAGACTTTGCAAAGAAACTTTTGTTGAATCAGGAAGAAGTCAATTGTATTGAATCTGACAGCAGCTACATCACAAACTGTAAGCAAATTTCATGCTTTTCTGTGAATGTTTTTGTTTTTCTTTTATTAATGGATAATGTTTTCATTTATGTGTAATACTTTTTCCTATGCAGTGACGTTAACCAAACATATTATTATTATATTAAAATAAAATAAAAAAATCAATGTAATTTAAAACATAAACTATTTATTTTCCACTAACAAGGTAGTTGATAAATACAAAGTTCTGTCATGAAACTATATATGGCGCAGGCTGGTTCTAACTCACTCTGATATAATCACATCATTATTCACATCGCGCAGCTGATTGGTTCTTTTCCAACACATTCTCACTTCCAACTCCAATATTGCTATTATTGCATATATGTTGGTGTGAGATTTTTCAATGTAAACAGTCACAACAGTTTTATTTATAAGAGATATTCTTTATAAAATTTAAGAGTCAGCCACACCTACCTAAAACTCCTCATTTAAACATGCCCCCACATGTCTACGTTACGATGTGGGAAGATTTGCATAACGCCGGCCAAATGTTCACGCAAAGAAAGAAGGCGTAACTTTTATTCTCGCTGTAGTATTGTTGTTGCCGCCGCCTTGACGTGAAGGTGCTGTGTGTTTCATTGTGAAAGCAAAACCACTTTGTTTGGCCTTCCAAAAGAGGACGATATCCAGGGAGTCCAGCGGAGTCCAGCCCGGGGTCGTCACATGTGGTTGCCGCAAGCCTGCACGCCTCCGCTCACTCAAGCCGGCCTCCGCTCACTCTAGGCCACCTGCCTCCGCTCACTCTAGGCTTCCGCTCACTCCAGCCTGCCGTGTTTCACGCTGTGTTACTACTTTGTTTGGCCTTCCAAAAGAGGACACAACTAGAAATCAGTGGTTAAGTTGTATTTACAACACTGTTCCAGAACAGTTCAAACCAAATATTCAGATGTGTCCAGCTCATTTTATGGAGGACTGTTTCCTGATCCTGGTAGAGTAGACTACAATGCCGGCTGTTCTGACTCACAGACTGTAAATACGTTTTTTATATTTAAAGAATTTGCCACTGACGATTCAAACGTGAGTTTTGAGCAGTGTAGAGTAGCGCTTGTTGTTTGTCATTTCTCCGATCACAAATGCAGACATGGTTTTATGTTTACGTGGCACGAGGCAATGCAACGCGTAAAAAGACAGTATAAGTCATTATAATCTGTAATTATGTCCCCACTGGATGCAACAAATGCCTCGTTTATAATGGGTTTTAATGTTTTTGTCACGGTGCTCCGGCCGGGACAAGGCATCACAATATGGTTGTTACGAGGCAAACGAGACGAGAGGCATGTGGATCCATATGCAAGGCTTTATTTAGATGGAGACGTGGTCATAAAACAGGCATGGGTCAGACAATGGCAAACAGGTATATTGAGGGCAAGACAGAAGAGTAATCCAAAACGGCGTGGTCGATCAGCGGCTAACAATATCCAGAGGGCTTGACAAGAGGGGTAATCCGACAACATGAGCAATAGTCCAGGCAAGGTGCAAACATAGTCCGAATGGCAAGACGAAAGGATAATACAAAATACACAGGCAAGAATCTGAACACGGGAAAGCAGGCAGGGCAAGACTATGATTAGGAACTAAGAACTAGAAATGGCTCCGTAGAGTAGCTATCACTATGAGAGAGATAAACGCTATGCAATACTCGGCGTTGAATGGTGGTGTGAGACTGATTTATATAGTGTGTGTTATTGGTAGCAGCTGTGTGTGATTGGTTTCAGGTGAGCTTGTGATTAGTGCAATGGAGCATGGGAAATGTAGTCCAGGGTGATGTGTAACAGTCTGTGTAGTGTGAGAGTCCATGTGGAGAGCGGCTGACCTCTGGTGGTGAGTGAACAGAAGTTTATAGACTGGATTCATGACAATGGTAAGGGGCGTAACATTTCCATCACATGCTTGAGGTATTCAGCCAATCACAACGTACTGGATAGCTGGCCAATCAGAGCACACCTCGCTTTTCAGACCGATGAGCTTTGTAAAAATCGACACATTTCAGAAAGGCGGGGCATAGAGGAGAAACAATAATGCACAGTATGTGGAAAATAATGTGTTGAACCTTAAACTGCATAAACACATTTCATTACACCAAATACAAAAAAATAATCTTCGTTTTAGCAACACCATATGACCCCTTTACTGCATTTTAAATGCTAGTTCATCAATGAAAGTTGAATGAAAAGTGTACTATGCTTATTTCCACAGACTGTTTAATGCTGCTTAAAGGTGGCATACATGTATTTTCACAACAGCTGCAAAATGTAATTAGCCCACATAAAGTATATAAATAAAAAACATTAACTATTGCTCTTGATATTTGTAATACTGATTATTCATTTTGATTAATAGAATGCATAAAAACATTTGGAAAATGGCATATATTCTGGCTACACAGAAATTTTTATGAATTAGTTTATTGCTTTTTAGCGTTAGAAACTTTTACTAGCGTTAAATTTTCACATTGGTTATATTAGTAGCATGAAAAACATAATGGTTATTTAAACTGGGAATAAATTATATATAAATATATAAATAAATAAATTTATGATGAGAGAATCCGTGACAGTGAGTGCAGATAAGTGAGCATATGCACTGAAAAAAAACTTCTGAATTTTCACAGTGGCTAAATGCTTCTGACTGGCCATTGCATTCATAAGCTCAACAGAAACATGCGAGATTGGTCAGTGTGTAAGAATAAATCTGATACAATGTGACATTTGACTTTAATCTCGACAGCTGTAATAGATTTCATTTAATTTACACCTTAATACCTTAAATTTGAATTTGGTATTTTTGCCCCAACCCCTGTTAATTTCCGCCCCTAGTGTACACTTACATGAGATGAACACTGTACTCATACTAATTTTCAATCAAAAAGGATTTACTTATGTATGGGGCAAGCCAGTTGCCTAGATGTATTTGCTTTGTTGAAATGACATGACCCATGATGGAGAGAATGCACACGCTCATTGGCTGCCACTTCTGTGGATATGCTAATATTGTGTTGTGCTTTGGTGATACAAAGAGTGAAAATTAGACAATGGAACACACTTATTATTGTACAATAACACACATAGGACCAATTGGCATAGGTGACCAGGATGCTGGGGTCACTAGGACTCACAAACTCAAAGGGTAGTGACAAAGCTCAGCCCTGAGTGACTTCAATGGGTGACGAGACAAAAGTTACAGAGTGATAGATAGGTGCTGTTACTTGCCATTTACATTCAAAATGTGACTATACAGTAAGTGCAGCTCTGTTTTGGCCAGGCAAGGACATTCCAGGTTCAACCGTGTTGGTCTTTGACATCCATGAGATAGACTTCCACAACGTCAAAGATCCTGTGCATGTGGAGATCACACATAGACCTGAGGTGTGTAATGAAACCAGTGGGGTGAATGACTTCATTGAGTCCACTACAACTGTTCACTGCTGGATGGCACGCTGCTTTTTACATGTGAGTTTCCCCAATCTGTCTAATCTCTTTATAATAGCTTCAATATTTGTTCAGTTATTAATGTATTTCAATTTAAGTGAAGTTTTGTGATATGGCTGACAGCTGTTGATCTCTGATCATTGTATGAGGGACTATGAGACCCCACAGGATGTGGTGCTTGGAGGGTGTAAAATAATTGATGGCCTAGACGAGGCTCTTAGGAATATGTGTGTAGGAGAGAGACGGACGGTCATAGTGCCGCCACACCTTGGACATGGAGAGAAAGGAGGTATGTGTTATTTCATGTGTCTGTGTGTCGTACTCTAAAAGGATATAAACCAGTGCCAACCAACTACCCGTGCAAACAGGTACAATGTCACTGTAGCATTAGCTCAAGTACAGTGACACTGAAACATTGTAATAAAAACATTGGCGAGCCAAATTCTAATTCATTCTGTGTGGGTGTGTAACTCCATTTCATCTCGGATCGCCTGCAGCTTAAATGTCATCTTTTTTGGAGTTTTCAAACAGCAACAAAATAAGGAACACTGCAATATAGGGTTAATGAATTCTTGTCAATTTCTGATAAATTTGCATCCTGTCTTGTGTTCTCTTGTTTTCCTAGCTGGTATTGTCCAAGGGAGTGCAGTAATACGTTTCAAACTGCAGTTGGTGTCCCTGCAGAATGGGGTTCCTGAAGGCTACCTCTTCATTTGGCTCGAAGAGAGTCCAGTTCAGCTGTTTGAGGCACTAGACAGCAACCAGGACCAACAGGTCCCTTTAGAGGAGGTCAGTTTTTAGCTCTAGATCAGGGGTGTCAAACTCTGTTCCTGGAGGGCCGGAGCCCTGCAGATGCCTTGTCCAGGCACGTGCAGAGGGGGGTGCAATGGGTGCCTGAGCACCTGCCCCTTACCCCTTAATGCCCAAAGTGCCCTTTTGTCAAGGCAATTTTTATTTATTTTTTTGTAATTAAACGCCATTTTGTGAAGGCCTGCCCAATCTAACTATTAGTAAAATGAATGAATTATAATTTAGTAATAAATTAAATTATCCTCATGATGAAGACCTTTCACCTGACGATCTCATCAGCGATTATCCCTCACGTTCAGACACCTTTAATGTAGCGCACTATGATCGGCGGCGTCTAGTGGAAGTTTGAGATTTTGTGCATCAAGGAGCGGTCGTGGCAGAGCGGAAACTAAATGTTGCTGTTGTGCAGTAATGGATGAAGACTTAGAAGGAATCATTAATGGAGGACAGCATAGTATTTACGGAGGTATCACCAAGAAAGAAAAAAAAAACTCAAGAAAATTAATAAGGAGCAGGAAGATGGCAACGTAAGAATTTTAGGTATTCAAGATACATCTAAAGAAAAGGCCAAAACACATCAGCAAATTTCTAGAGAAGATCAAGGTCAGGATCATGAAGATGATGGATTTAAATTTATGATGACATTTGAAAAGATTTCAGAGAAACATTTGTATCCCATAGGATTATCCAAAGCGATAGACAAAACAGTTGGGGCAGTTGTCTTAGCTAAATGCTTGGGACAAGGGAGAGTTTTGATAATAGTGAAGAATGCTGGACAAAAAAACAAATGACTTAATATGAAAGAAATGAACGGAGAAAAGATCGCTGCTAAAGAAATTGGTGTAAATAAGTATGAAAAGGGAGTAATATATGGAATTCCAACATATATAACCTCTGATGAAATCCAAGAAAGCATTAAGGGAGGTAAAATAGTTAACGTAAAGAGACTGTATAAGAATAAAGATGGACAACGACAGGAAAGTTTGAGTGTTTTGTTAACTTTTGACGGAAAAATGTCGGAAAAAGTACAAATGGGATATATAAGTGTGACGAGTGGGGCGGGGCCGAGAGCCGTGGGAACGGAGCGAGGCCGGTGTAGTAATTGATAATGAGCGACACCTGCACCACTCACCGGTCTCGAGTCTCGAGGACCAGGCCTGGAGTTTATTTTGTGTTTTGGTTTTGTTTGTGGTTATTTTATTACTAAAGTTTTCTTTGAGTTTTCGCCGGTTCCCGCCTCCTTCTTCCCGATCTTTGTTACATTGGTGCCAAAACCCGGGAGGAAGGAGTGATACGCTGTCAGAGAGCCCTCGCTGCTGAGGGGGATCGCGGTGCTGAGGAGATCGGGCAGCAGGAACAAGCGGAGAGACCGCCGGTGGCTGCCCGAGGCGGTGGTGCTGGAACTATGGAAGACGAGGTGGGACGGAGAGCTTTGAGGTGGTTTAAATGCCAAAGAATGGGACATGTGGCGGCAGTATGTAAAGGGAAATTAAGGTGTGTCAAATGTGGGGAGAACATGATTATGACAAATGTTCAGAGACAAATGGTATAAAATGCTGTAACTGTGGCGGTTCACATATGGAGGATGTGAGGTACAAGTTAAAGCAAGAGAAATCCAGAAATACAAGGCTGTGCATAACATTACCTATGCTGAAGCAGTGAAGGTAGGTAGAAAAATCAAACAAAATTCAAAGAACAAAAGAGAAGAAAAGAAGGAACAAAAGAGTCACAATGTAAACATCAGTGTGTCCTAAAAGAGAATTCTTTAATAATGACAAAAGAGAACATTTTAGCCTTTATTGTCAAGGTGATTAGTGTAACAGCTATGTTGCCAAGTAGATCAGCCAAGATCAAGACAATCCTAGAAGCTGCATCAGAGTTTCTAGGTATCTATTGAATTTCAGCAAACATGATACATGATATCCTCACTCGAGCAGCTTCAGTAGAAACTTCCCAGGTATCTGAATAGATATATGGGGATAAGCTTTATGCAATGGAATGCAAGGAGCCTTGTAGCAAATGGACAAGAGTTGTCAAGAAAATATGATCATATTACCCCAATTTTACAGTCTCTGCACTGGCTACCTATTAAGTTCTGTATCAGTTACAAAATATTATTACTTGCCTATAAGGCTGTAGGGTATCAGACGGAATCAGACAATTTAGGTTTCGATCAAGAACATGGGTGAAACACGAGGAGCCAAATTCCACAGAAAGGTCCAAGACACAGGATGTTCGTAAATCAGATCCTGGCGCCAGAAGCCTGAACTAGCAGCTTTGAGTAGCTCACAGCATTTAAACAAAAGAACACTTATTGACAATTCCAAGGAGATTGTAAATTTTGGGGCAAGTAATCAAGATTAATGGTCAGAGATGCACAGCATGACCATCACATGTAAACCAGTGGCGATCACGAGCTCTTCGGATTTACTTTTCCCCCCACCTCGACGACAAAGAACAGACTGAGATTCCTTACAGACCTTTTAACCTCTGGTCTTCACAGAACATGTCCTCATACACAGAATGGCACAGAAACTGCCTTTCCATGCACCTAAATGACACTAAAAGGACTTGTGAGCAACTAATCATTTCTATGCATAACTCCATCAGAAAAACATTGACATTTTTGCAGATTTATTAAAAAAGAAAAACTGAAATATCACATGGTCCTAAGTATTCAGACCCTTAGACCCTTT
>NW_015505614.1:117548-143499 GCF_001515645.1 Sinocyclocheilus grahami | reverse complement strand
TGATATTTCAGTTTTTCTTTTTTAATAAATCTGCAAAAATGTCAACAATTCTGTGTTTTTCTGTCAATATGGGGTGCTCTGTGTACATTAATGCGGAAAAAAAATTTACTTAAATGATTTTAGCAAATGGCTGCAATATTACAAAGAGTGAAAAATTTAAGGGGGTCTGAATACTTTCCGTACCCACTGTAAATGACACTAAAAGGACTTGTGAGCAACTAATCATTTCTATGCATAACTCCATATCATGTATGTAACCCACACATTAGACTATCACTTTTTAATCATTTATTGTGTATGTATTTTGAATAACTATTGAATAGTTTATAGGATTATATTCATGTTGGGTATGTATGTGTTTGAATCTTCTTGCTTGAAACGTTTCTTCCAATCAATTCTTTGTCAAATGTATCATATTCTTGTTATAGAAATCATGTCCAAAGTTATACTCTGCAAGAGCGGGAAAACTCGTGTGACTGACCATGTGACTGATGAGATAACATTTGATTTATGAATTGGGAGGAGAAATATAGCAACAACCCGAGCTAAGATAGTGTCTAATTGGTCGAAACACCATTTGGGATGTGTCCAAAAGCCCAGTTTAAATACTCAGGACACCATCAAATCTATTTATATTGAAAAGAGAAGTATCTTGTGTTTTGTGCTTAAGTTAATGTCTTAAACTGCCGATCTTGTTACTGTGCTAATTAATAGTGTTTTCACTATATTTTGGATATTAATATCCATCGCAGAGTTGATGTTGTGCGGCTCGTTCAATGAATCGCTGGCCGTCTCAGTGATCAGCTGTAAAACAGTGATTCTGTTCAAATTCCCTTTAAAATCTTAAATGATTCCCTTTGAGCTAAATTGACCTGTTTCCCGTACATATATTGGTGGAGAATCCGGGGCAGTTTAATCTAAATTGTGAGCATAAACCAAGTTATGTCATCTTTTCCATTGCTGGGGATGAAAGATTAGAAGCTTCTGAGTCGAGACTGTGTGTGTGACGTAAGCAGCATGCGGCCCGCTTGAATGAATGAACTGAATGAATGAACTGAATGAATGCAGAGAAGGCTGTAACTCGAGTCCGCCTTTCCATTGTTAAACTGCAGTAAGTTAACTTAAAGTTAACATCTGAGATCATACAATAAGGTCGAAATTGAGCATGTTCCTCATTTTTGTAATGCCTTGTTTATAGCTGAATTTATTTCATTGCGTGTTCCAGTGCTTTTCAATAGCTATACTCCCGACAGGGAATCTCAGTCAGCGTTAGCTGAACAGAGCTAAACTGCAGTAATTCAAAGGGAATAAATCGGTGGATAAAAGAATAGTTTTGAGCATGTTCCTCAATCTATTTATCAAAGCCTTATTATTCATAGTTTAATTTGCCAGTACGTGTTCCATTGTCAAATCATGCCATGCTATTCGACTCCCTGGGTTAAACATTAGAGAATATGCTTGCCTGTTTGTGTCTGTTGTTCACTAAGTGATTTTAAGATACATGTAACACTGGGGGTGTCCGAGTGTGAAGGGAGTGTTTTAAAAGCTTGATCAAGTAAATATTAACTTTGTACCAACAGCGAAGAAAAGCTGTTGTGTTTACGTGTCCAGAGAAACTGGCACGGAGATTTCAGATCATTATCACTGCTTCCCTTAACTGCAGCACCAAGCTGCTATTTTGAATTAAGTTAAATGTAACTCTGAACAAACTGAGAGTTTAAGCGCCACATCACAAAACCAACCAAAAGCGGTGTTTTTATTTGTACAGTGTTGAAATGCGCCGAAATTTCATATAACATGCTTAACTGTACTTGCAATGCAACTATTCACATGCTAGCCCACTAGAGCTTGTTTTGGTTGCCATAGTTATGATCGTGACACGGAAGTCTTAACCTACTTCCGAAGCAACTCTGAACTGCGCATGCGTAGCACAGCGACGCTATTGTAAACAAAATCCACGGTGTTGCTAATCTAACGAAACGGTGGTGTTTACATTGAAGTCTATGCTAAAGCCATTAGCCTCAAAGGTTAGCAGTTAGCATTAACATCCAGTGGTTGAATGCAGTGTCTGTTTGGGATAGCTAAAGTGATTTAACCCTTTAAACACATCAACTAGTACACTTTGGTCTCTTTCTCTTTCTTAGTTCTCCCTTTTCTCACTTCTTACCACTTTATCCACTAAATACTGACTCACAATTGTTAATTGTGCCAAATTCAAATTTAATTAAAACGTTACATTTATTTGGAATCATTCAAATTTCCCCCTCAGATCATTTCATATTATCATTATTTCTAGTATTCCCTCTTATGCCTAATCATCTTAGGTACGAATAAGCCTTGAACTTTTAAAGTTTAAGTAAACTTATTCTACCTAATTGATTTTATTACCCCATCAATAAATTCTATTCAGACTTAAGGCTGATTTATACTTCTGCATCAGACCTACGCCGTAGGCTATGCGTCAGTTTTTATTTATACTTCTGCGTCGTTGTCCGCGTCAATGTGCAGTACACATGCAAACCGCTAGTCTGCAGTGTCCACGGGCATGTTGCTGGTATAACCCGCAGTACCACGGCAAAAGCCGAAGAAGAAGCGGCTCGTCGGAGAAGCATTATAGCCGTGACGGCGGAAAATAAATATAAAATCATTAAATCATTATTTAAAACTACAAAAAGGAGACAACAACGGAACAGGAGATGATGGTATTCTTTCAATCTGCACAAGGACTTGTACCATGGCAGATCAACATTGTTTGTTGCGGACAACTACTGATGTATAATGCTATGTAGTATAATAAATGATGAGACACTTGTTCTTTGCTTTGTTTTATTTTATATAAGAAGATGTAACATTAAAATATATTAAAGTGCACATAAACACACACAAAACTCACATACATATGGAGGGAGGGGTTCTCGCAGACCAATCACAGTGCTTGCGGTCTGCGTAGAATTTACGCGCTGTTAGATTTTTGGAGAGGTGCACGTCAGCCTACGGAGTATGGGGTGTGCGTCTATGCGTAAGCTACGGCGTAGGTCCAAAGCAGAAGTATAAATCAGCCTTTATACATATTATTTTATTGCTTTTTACCCTTTTTCTTGCTGTTTGGCTATACACTTAGCCATTATTGTTTTATTTATTGATTTCCTTCTTTATTTAATTTCCTTTTTACTTATTTTGCCCATTTATTACTTTTTAATTTTACTTTACTTGCCATTCTCTTTCCCCTGTATATCCTAGCTTGGGAACGACACACCTGAGCCCCTAATAGGAGACATTGTTATCCCTCACTACGAGTTCAAAGAAATTAGAAAGACAACTCTCTTTCACTTAAATTTTATTTTTGTTTGAGTAGTTGTGCAGCAACTAAAAACAACGCTCTACTCGTAGTTGGGCATAACAGCAACAGAGCCTGCTAGTGGACCCGATCCACTCAGTTTACTGTCTCCGTCCCTTCTCTCCTTTTCTCTCCTGCTTTCTTTCCTCTTTCTTCTTCACAGGTGTAGGGACCTGTAAGAACCATCAATCAATTCTATGTGAATGAAATACACAATCTTGTCGAAGAAGACGAATCATCCTTATGAATTTGATTGTAATCAACTCCTCCTTCGTTCTTCTTAACCTCCCTACATTTGAAAACGCAATACAAATTTTAGCATCTCATCCAACGCTGAGATCAATTTAATAGAGATAAGTGTTGAACAACTGTCGCCTTCGCAGCCTCCCTGGTGAGCAGCCCAACTGTAAGGTGTACAGTGTCAATCCTGTCAGACTAAGAAAAGAGATATCAACATTATCATTGTATTTTTTTGTCTAAAACAGAGATTTAATCATATTTTTACCTTCTTGATAACATTCAATTGAAAAAAAGGAATTTCTCTAACTGAAAAGGAATTGTTTCTTTTAATTGAATTGTTTTCACCTTTTTCTCTCTTTTTCCTCTTCCTCATTAGAGTGACGAAGTCTTCGCATCCCTAGTCTACTTAGACACCCCGAGACCAACACAGTCATCACCACACGTCACTAGTTGTTCACAATCACTGACACAGCACTTAGGTGTCTCACCACACATAGGCTTCTACTCCACACAGATCTGTGTCAGTCGCTCTTCTCCCCAGCGTGCCAACATGCCGCAGACTGCAGACCCCATTGCCCATGGGGAAGATGTGAACACTTGGCTGAGAGGCATGATAGACAGCCTCACCTCCAAGACATTTGAACTGTTATTATTTTTTATAATAATCCTAATCCTGAGAAGATTCCTGACACAAGATTCAAGCCAGAACAACAACCACGAGGAGCTAGTCAAGATTACCAGCTTCCTAAGCTATGCCTTCACAACCCAGCTGAAACTGAGCGACAAGCACATCACCCACCTTCAAGAGGAGCTGACACATGCTCAATGCCGCATAGCCAAGCTGGAAGTGAAAGTTCAATATCAACTCAAAGTACCCAACGAGAGGGAGCAGGAAACAACGGAACAAGTTAAGAAGCTCCAAGCAGCCCTTGCAGCAGCTCAGCTCGACCAACAACATGCAAAGGCTGCCCAGAAAGACCTGGTAAACAGACTCCAGTATGCCGAACAGCTACTAGAGACAGCCAAGAATCACATCAGAGACAAGAATGCTGAAAGCAGTACCTTGGAAGACCACCTTGAAAGGTACAGAACTGAAATAGACAATCTGACCCAACAACTGGACGATACCAACGATGAGCTCTACATGGTCAGAAAAGAACTCGAAGATGCTTATTAGCTGAAACAAGAGCCAAGAAAAGAGAAGCATCTCTCAGCCTCACAACTGCTGAGCAGAGCAGAGTCCCATATCCTAGAACTGGCATATGACGAAAGGCACGAAGGGCCACAACCCAAAACCTCACCTGTCTTCGCCACACAACCCTTTTCTGCCAACGAAGAGAACCACCCATCCAAGCAGACCTTGGAGCTGCACATGGGATGACCATCAAAGACCTCAACAAGCTGTCTAAAAACATCAGCAAGTTCAACCCGAACTCCACAGAAGGCCACGACATCCAGGCCTACCTGCAAGTTTCATCTGGAAATGAGACCTCATGTGACTGACAGAGACAGGTTATACCTCCTAAGAGCCACATCAAGTCCTGAGGTACGAAACTTCCTAGATCGACAGCCCAGTCAAACAAAGTCAAGCTACCAGCTACTTCGTGAGGTCCTGATTAAAGAGTTTACAGACCCTGAGTCTGAACATGGACTGTTAACTGCCTTGGAGATCAAACAAGGACACCCAGTGGCATCACAACACCAGAGTCTTCAATCAAGAGCACAGAGAATGTGACCCCCATGTCCATGACAGCTTTCAGCACCATCACCTGGTACATCACATCAGAGATGACAAGCACCTGTTCAACTATCACCCAGAACAAACAAGTCTCTCACGACCAACCGTTGATAAACTCTGAGGTACCAAAGAACATCACCTCAGTCACACATCGCTCACTAAATTTCATTACCTACACCCAGAGGTAACCACATCTACTGATAACACATTCAACAAACATTTTCTTCCCACAAGTAGAATATCCAAATTTTAGCGTAACAAAGTTACATATACTCACCATGAAGAAACATGCAGCCATCCTCACAATAGGTAGAACACCTGACGCTAAGTTAAGGTACATGACACACTAGCTGCACATGACATCCTAGCTCAACAGTAGTTGTAAGCCATGCTAGGAAAACCCACAGCAGCTTTGTTTTTGTTTTGTTCTTCTTTTACCTATCCTTTTCCTTCCCCTCTTTCATTAGTAGGTGAAACACCTAGACACCCTGCAAGGGTCAAAGGTCTGATATTAGGATTGACTCACCACACTAACACTAAATTGACCTGTTTCCCTTAAAAGGCCCTTAATGGCTTAGCTCCTGCATACCTAACTAGTCTTCTACCACGCTACAATCCATCACGCTCCCTAAGGTCGCAAAACTCTGGACTTTTGGTAGTACCTAGGATAGCAAAGTCCACTAAAGGAGGTAGAGCTTTTTCGCATTTGGAATAGCCTTCCTGATAACGTTCGGGGTTCAGACACACTCTCTCTGTTTAAATCTAGATTAAAGACACATCTCTTTGGCCATGCATTCAAATAATGCATCTAATAATCTTGTACTGCAGTTATATCTGATCAAATGCACATTATTATTCTTTAGTTTGGGTTAAACAAATCAATTTGCTTGGTTGGAACAGCAGCTACGCTAATTACGTCTATTTTTTTCTCTGTTTTTGCTACGGGATTGAAATCCCGTGGTAACTAGGATTTACACAAGCTTCAGTCTGGATCCAGAACACCTGAGAAGAGATGATGCCAACCCCTCAGAGGACCTCAGATGATGCCAACCCTGAAACAACATACAGAACTAACAAATTTTGCTATAAGTTTGATTGCATCATATAATAATTGCTGTTAACAGTGTTCATCGTCGGTTTGATTACGTCTTTAATTGATTTGTCCATACATTTCTGCCATATGTACATTAACTGACAGTCACCACTAAGCTACCACTAAATATTGTAGAAACTTAATTTGCTGTAAAGTTGCTTTGCAACGATTTGTATTGTGAAAAGCGCTATACAAATAAACTTGAATTGAATTGCTTTAGATTTAGAATATAAACCAAATGTTATTTGGATTCAAGAATCATGGCTCAAGCCAAATCTTCAATTTGTATTACCAGGATATAGTTCTGTCCGGAAAGATAGAGAGGGGTCACCAGGGGCTGGAGTAGTTACTTTTTTAAAAGAAGGAACTGTATATAGGGAAATAAAAGAGGTAATGTATATAGAAGGTGTGGTGGTGGAATTGTTTTATCAAGAAGAATCAATTGTTATATATAATTTCATAATCCATGTAAAAAGATTTCTCTAAATTTGCTTGAAAGAATAAAAAAAGGAATGAGGAATTATGGTGTGGTGATTTTAAGCACACAATTGGTTATGGGGGAGTATGGATGTAGAATTTACAATTACAGAACTAAATACAGCATTACAGAAATGTGCCAGTACTGCTCCTGGATGTGATAGAGCAAGTTACATAATGCTAAAGCATTTGCCAAATTCTGTTTTATTAGTATTACTTAGATTGTATAATAAAATATGGTCAGAAGGAATACTTCCAAAAAATGGAAGTGAGCTATATTTATACCAATAGTTAAACCAGGCAAAAATCCAACAAATCCAGGAAGTTATCGACCAATTGCATTAACATCAAACTTATGTAAATTAATGGAGAAAGTTATTGTCCAAAGATTATCCTATGAACTAGAAAGAAAGGGCAAATTATGTAAATATCAGTGTGGATTTAGAAGCAAAAGATCAACAGTAGATGCATTAATTAAGATTAGTAATGAAATAGAAAAGACTCTTAAAATTAAAGAGATTATGGCAGTAGTGTACTTTGACATAAAAAAGGCGTATGACACAATATGGAGAGAAGGACTGTTAATTAAAGCAGCAAGGATAGGAATAGATGGTTATTTTATTTGAAAGATCCTTTGTATTTCAAGTTGGATTAGGTCAATCTTCGACTTTTGAAGCTGAAAATGGTATCCCACAAGGGAGTGTTGTCAGTCCAATTATTTTTATTATTATGATTAATTATATTTTTGACAACTTAAGATATGGTGTGGGGTGTGCTCTATATGCGGATGAGGGCGCTGTTTGGAAGAGAGGTCGAAATGTATCGCACGTGACTGCAAGTATGCAAACAGCTATTAAAAAGTTGGAAAAATTGACTATAGAATGGAGTTTTAAAATGTCAACAAGTAAATCATGTTTTATGTTCTTTAGTAGGAAAAGGAAAGTCCCAACAGACACTGAGTTGGTATTATATGGTAAACCTTTAGAAAGAGTTCATGTTTTTAAGTATCTGGGAATTTGGTTAGATGAAAGTTATACTTGGAAGAAACATATTGAAGAAACAGATAAAAAATGCAGGAAAATTTTAAATGTGATGAGATCAGTTGCTGGAAAAGAGTGGGGAGCAGATAGAGAAACTATGTTAACAATATATCAAGCCCTGATTAGATCTATACTTGACTATGGATGTATGGTGTATGATGCAGCATCAGCAACATTGTTAAGGAGATTAGATAGAATACAATACAGAGCACTCAGGATATGTCTAGGAGCAACTAAAACAACTCCAGTCAATGCACTATTAGTAGAGGCAAATTAAATGCCATTAAGATTACGTAGAGTAAAATTGTCCCTAGTTTATTGGACATCAATGAAGAGTCATGCTGGAGAACATATTTCTAAAGATGTATTGAAAACGCTACAGGGTTTTGGATGAAATATTAATCAACTAGCAGAAAGATATCAGATTGCAAATATAGAATGTAGTATGTCTCCAGTATGGGGCGAGGTACCAGCTTGGTTAATTCCTTTGGTCAAATAATAAAATTGATTTGGAAATACTAGACAAGAAAAGGGACTGGGAGGAAATGGGTAATATCAAATATATGGTGAATAGACATTTACAGCAAAGATTTTATGCGAGTACGCATATTTATACAGATGGATCTTCTCGGTGGATGCTACAGTGCACCAAGGAAACGGATGGTGCAACTTTTTGGATGAGAGCTACTGGTCCTTTGTGCCTCTCCGTCATCGATTTCGCCCCGTCTGCACAAATTCCAACGCAGTGCGCCCAGTCAATTTCATTTACTCTGAAAAAGCTATCCATAAAATTAAAAATATCTTCCCCTGTTGAACGTGTGGCAAGGGGACGGCAAAACAAAAAATCTTCATGGACTGAGTTCTCAATTAAATAATGGACATACACCAGAAGATTAGATAGATTCGCTATGTCAGGAGACTCATCAACTTGCAGTGAGAAGAATTCACTGGTTTTTATTCTGCTTATTAGCTGATTGAGGATGTCAGCAGATATTGAATCAATGCGACGAGCCACAGTATTGTCGGAGAGAGGGATTTTGTCCAGCGTCTTTGCAGCTTTCTCTCCGAGCATACAGTTTACCATATCTTTGGCAACAGGTAAGCACAGATTTTCTCCAATTGTGTGGGGCATACCTCTTTTAGCGATGTGGTAACTCACCAGATATGAAGCTTTCTGTGCATTTTTGGAAGCCCCTAAGCCTGAATGGGAGTGGATAATTTTTTTCTTCTTCTGCAGTTCCTCCAATTTTCCTTGAAAAAAACTCATAGGCATGTCTTGTAAGTGACTGTGTCTTGCTTGTAAGTGCCGGACCATATATGAGGGCTTGAGACTGCTATTGGCTAAAACTTCACCACAGACTACACATTGGGGGTTTGAACTGTCTGCATCACCAATCCATGTAAACCCGAAAGCAATGTAACTGTCGCTGAATTTGCGTTTCTTACTTGACATTTTCTCACTCTCTGATGTAGGCCTAGTTCTTTTGACCAGCACATCTCTGTTGGATTTTTCTGTTCCCGCCTCTTCTCGTTCGTTATCCTCTGTGTCCTTTTGATCGGGTTTCTCTGTATGTGCAAAGCCGTGGTATGTGCATATCTCAGAAGATGCTGATGTAGATGGCTCACCCCCACTGTCCAGGTGTCCATTTTGATGAATGTAGTAAGCAAAAATAAAAATACATAATGAACTATCACTTAGCGCCTAATGGTAAAAGGGCGGGGCTATTTGGATGCAGACGTGCTTGTAACCGCAAAATGAAATTAGTATTTACAGCTTGTAATGTAAAATTTAATTTCTCAATAAACTTTGACATGTGAATGTTAGCTAAGTTAAATGCATAAAAATAATAAAGAGACAATTTTTCCGCCATTACAAAACATTCTCTCACGCACCCCTGGTGGTCAATCTGTGCACCCCTAGGGGTGCGCGCACCTCAGTTTGGGAACCGCTGATCTAAGCTATCAATATATGCTATTGAAATGGTCACTATCATAATAGGATTGATGTGGTTTGAAGAGGTAAGACCAGACAGAGTAGTGATATGCTAGAGAAGATTTATTAAGTGAAATATTGACATTATTATGGCGTGTACAAAGAAAATGTGTAGTAGTCGGTTTCTGCTGGGTGCCAGCACATGTGGGCATATTGGGAAATGAAACAGCTGATAAATTGGCAAAAGATGCTTTAAAAAAGCAAGAAGTAGATGTTAATGTTGCTTTAAGTAAAGGTGAAGTCAAAACTTGTAATGTGGTGTTTTGTTTTGTTTCATGTTCATGTTTTCCATGTCTTTTATTTTGTAATTGTTTCATGGTTCCTGTTTGTGTCATGCTTCCCTTGCCCTCATGTATTCATGCCATTGGTTCCCCTGTTCATTGTGTCATGTTCTGATTGGTTGTCTTAGTCATGTGTCTTGTTTCCCATTGGTTTGTTCTTGTCATGTGACCCTCTTGTCTCCTATAAGTAGCTTCATGTTCCCATTGTGCCCTCGTCGTGTATTGATGTTGTAACCCACTGTCGGTGAGTCTAGTCTGTTCATGTCAAGTCTGTTCATCTCAAGTCAAGTTTGGATTACTGTTTGGATCACCTTGTAAATAAACTGCACTTGGGTTCTCACTACGCTCGCCTCCAGTGGATTGATCTTTACAAAACTATAATTATGGAAAATATTTTAAAGGATTGGCAAGAAATATGGAATTCAGATAATAAGGGGAGGCATTTATTTAATATAAAAAAAATTAATAATAAACGAAACATTAGTGGTAGAAACAGGAGGGAACAAGTCATTATAACAAGGATGAGACTTGGACACACAGGACTGAATGCATCACTATTTATTACTGGAGTACATGAGAATGGTTTATGTGAGTATTGTGGGGAAAAAGAAACAGTTAAGCATGTAATATACGATTGTAAAAAATATGACGAAGAAAGAAAGGAATTAATAACATACTTAAATAAAAAGGGAAAGGTAAATAAGGATTTCGGGTACTTGTTAGGATATGAGTTTAATAAAGATATAGTAGGATATAGGCTGCTAATAAAATACATTTATAGTACAGGGTTGAGCGAGAGGATTTAAAATCAATCTGGGATGCTGTAGCCTGATCTAGATTTTAGGGAACCAGGGAAGTGTTCTGGAGGAGCTGGAGACGCAGTGCCAGATGGGTCCCTGGAACCTGGGAATCTGGTAAAGGGAAGAGTTTCAAATTTGTGGAGAATTATAATTGTTTGGGGGTTTTTTACCTTTTTTTATTACTTTATTAGTGGATTACTTTATTTTACTTTTACTTTTTTCTGCTTTTATTCAGCTCAGCTACAGCATAGCCGGATGCATTTGTCCAGGGGTGCCCAAACTCGGTCCTGGAGGGCCGGTGTCCTGCAGAGTTTAGCTCCAGCTTGCCTCAACACACCTGCCTGGAAGTTTCTAGTATGCCTAGTAAGACCTTGATTAGCTGCTTCAGGTGTGTTTGATTAGGGTTGGAGCTAAACTTTGCAGGACACCGGCCCTCCAGGACCGAGTGTGGGCACCCTTGCTTTTGTCCATATTAGGGTTTCCTGCACGTCATAAGTCATTATAGAGGATGTAGAGAAAACACGCCATGAAGAACTTTGAAACGTGTTCACAAAATCATGTGAATGTACATGCAATCAGCAGAGAACAAAGCAACAGACTCATAATCCTGAGGCTGAAAACCGGACCAACATCCTTCCCAGAATTAAAAGTTTGTACATTTGATGGTCACATATTTTTGTACTCCTAAAAATGTTGGATCTCAAAAATGCATTTGTGCCATTGAATAAAATGTTCAAAATGAATGTATTTGCAAACATTTTATTTCGAAATATGATGACTACCCTTACAAACAAGGAATGTATTCAAGTGTGCTATTAGTTTACTTCTTTTAGACTGAAAATAAGGGGAAAAACTTGTAATTAATAATTTGGTCAAGATATACTTAAGAAAATATAATAATTTAATAGAATTAAGTATAATTATTCTAAGATAATTTTTTTTTTTTTTAAGTCTCCAATGCTGAATTTACTACTGTATTACTATATCATGTAATATTTGTAAATTTTCAGCAGCCATTATGCCAGTCTTCAGTGTCACATGATCCTTAAGAACAGGGCTGCGTTCAGCCCCAACAAAAACAGTCCAAAACATTTTTTAATCGGAAACAGTGGTGCGTTGAACACTCTGTTCTGATGACGCAAGAGTTGCAACTATGGCAGCTGAGAAGGCCATTCTTTGTGTTCTTTTTGAAGAATTTTCGTGAAATCGGTATAAATATGTGTTTAATACTGCAAAATACGCTCGATGTAACAGTCACTGCCCTTGCCCTCCAGAATAAAAGAGAACATCCCAATCGAGTGAAGGGATTTGTGGAAACTGTGGTTCCTAATATTGTGATCCAACATTTGCCTCGCATTTCAGGATGAAAAGACAAACATTTCAGGTGAAGGATCATCCACTTCTTACCTCCGAGACTGTGTTATGATCTATATGACCTTATTATTTTTATTGTGAGTAATAGGCTTATCATTATTGCTGATCACTGTTGTTGTGCTATGATATTGTAATATTTACCATTATATAATCAGAGGGGTATAGAAAAGTTTATTAAAGTGTCACTCCATAATACAATAGCAAAATATATAAATATGTATAGTATTTTTATGTTACATTAATCAGTATTTAGCACACAATAGAAGACATTGCAATTACTAAATGATATTTAGACAGACTTAAAGAAGTTCCAGATCTATACTTGTGCTCTTATTATTTTAGTTATTTTGCCTTTAATGTAAATAAACATGTGCAAACAATATACTTGCTCTTGTGAATTTATTTTGATGTTAATTACATTGTGGGAGCTGTCTCTTTAACACAGCGTGATTTATATACATGTTGCTGCTGATTGGGCTGACATTTTTGACACACCCACCAAACAAGAGAAAACGCATCTCAAACACCGTTGCACACCGTTTCCAGGAAACATGTCGTTCAAACCGGAAAGCGTAGCAAAACGGTGCACACCGGTTTGAGCTTGAACTTGCCCCAGGGTTCCTCAAATCTTGTCCTGGATGGCTAGCGCCCTGCCAAGTTTAGCTCCAACCTGACTCCAAACTCACCTGAGCAAGCTAATCAGGGTCTTCAGGATCATTAGAAAACCAAAGTTGGGTGAGTTTTATCAGGGTTTGAGCTAAGCTCTGCAGGGCAGCGGCCCTCCAGGACCGGATTTGAGGAACCCTGCTTCATTCTAATATGCTAATTATACTAATAAGTCAGGGGTGGCCAACATAAGTCCTGGAGAGCCACAGTCCTGTTTTGCTCCAACTTTGATCAAAACTCACCTGCTTCTAACTTTGTGGTAACCCTTAGACCTTGATTAGCTTGTTCATGTGTGTTTGATTAGGGTTGGAGTGAAACTCTGCAGGACTCTAGCTCTCCAGGACCGGTGTTGGGTACGCCTGTATTAAGTGCAAAAATAGTATATAAATAGTGAACTAAAAGTATGATGTTAAGTTCACTTGAAAACCAGGTATACACGCAGTATGAAAACTAACAAGTTTTCCTGTAGAATAGATCACAGTATAGTTGCAGTATAAATTAAAAACTCAAAATGTACTACTGTTATGAAGCAGCCAATTTAGTCCCAATAAGTACTAAAATAATTAGGGGTCGACCGATACGTGTTTTTCAGGGCCGATGCCAATACTGATTATTACAGATCAAGTAGACCGATAACCGATATTTTGAACCGATATATATGTCTGGTGTAAAAATTTAAATGAATGTCAAAATTAAGAATAACAAGGGCTCTGAAAAAAACTGCCTTCCCTGGTGTTGGTTGAGTGTAGTACTCCCACAGTAAACTCTTTATTTTTTGGCAAACAAAGGGTTTACCATTAAAATTTAAACATGGAAGAAATAGTGTATTGTGTGATTATCCTTTTAAACAACATTTGTTATAATTGTTGTAGTAGTCAGGGGTTAAAGCAAAAAAATATATATTTTGACTGAAAAAATGTTCTCGGCCAAACCCCATTCCTCAGCCATACCTGTCACACACCCAGTTTAAGAGCAGTGTTTTTCTTCTTGTAATCAAGAGTGCTTGTCCTCTTAATTAAAAAAAATTAAGGAGCACCTTCTGATCAATAATCCAAAATTCTGATCAAAAATTAGCCTTCCTAATATGAGGTGAAGTGATTTACAGGGGCATTTTCTTTTTATCTTTGCAATGGCATCATTTTCATCTGTAAAATTCAAAAAAATGTTTATAAGCTTTTTAAAATTTCTATTTAAAACAATATAATAAGAAGTAGAATAAGACAAATAAGCTACCAATCATGAAATTAGTATTAATGAAAAATGACATTGTACTACAGAGGTGGCACAAAAATAACCCAAAAACAGCTTGTAGGTACATTTTCAGACATTCAATGAGGCTCAGAGGTGCCATGAGTGCAATTAAATTCATAAATTCATGTGGAGATTAATGTTTTAAATACAATTTTGAATACAGAAATATTAAATGATTTAAATAACTGCAATTATACCTAAAAATGAAACTGAAACCGCCAGCAGGTGGTGGCAAATCACGGATTTTATCACTGAATCATTCATTCAATTGATTAGTTCGAACGGCTGATTCATTCAGGAATGAAGCAAGTGACTGTCTTTATGAATGGGTAATCATGAATCACTGACTCACTAGATTCATTCAAAAACGCACTTTCATTCATGAATGAAACACCGCTGTGTTTGCTTTTAGAGATGTGAAGCGGCTGAGCTGTTACTTTATTTGGAACTATTTTCGTTGATGAAATGGAGCAAAATCAGGCAGTACGTGTTTATTGAACTGTTGTATTAAATCAATATCACATTTGCAAACTCCTTGAATAATTATTAAAATCTGTCACTCTCCTTATCGCGATCTGTGGGCGCACAGAAAATGAGAGTTCTCAAGACTCAGAAGTACGTGCAAATTATACGTTCTGTCATCGCGTTATAAGCGCGGAACCTGCGGGAATGAGTATAATTATTATTAATAGCCGCAATCCTGTGCCTGAAATTCAAGACCTGCTCTGTGCTCTCTGCTAATAACCCGACTGTGAATGATGCGAGCGGCGTTATGTTGTCAGTGAGAAGCTGCAGCCGTGGCGGGGAGGATTTTTGGAGTGCTAGTGTTCTGACAAATAATGCTACCTATCAGATTATGCTACCAACAAATCGTCAGAACACCGGCAGAACAACAACAGTGTGCTACATGTTTCTTTTCCCCTCATTTTTTCCAATTGACGGAAATCCGTCGTAGCGACGGAAAACTTTCATCCCTGAGTAGTATTATGTACATCATACTGCACCACAGTAATATATTTCTGATAATTTCATTAAGCTAACCCGAACTTATATTTTGACGGGTTGCCATGAGGAAATTGTTTCTGTAGGTCTATGTAAATGATATGAAGATAGTTTTATTACGTCTAAATAGATTTTTCCATACATTTCTGCCATATGTACATTAACTGACAGTCACCACTGATTATTGTAAACATTTTGCATTATTGACACTATTTTCCTAATTAATGCTGTTCACTGTTGACACAATCTGTATTGTTAAAAGCGCTATATAAATAAAGGTGACTTGACTTGACTCTGACTTTTACTCCAATGAAACTGTCAAATGCTCATGAAGTGACTCTTAGAGGGAGTCAGAGCAGTTCTGGAGATGTTCATGTATTTATGTCCTCATGTAGTGAGACGACAGAAGCTGAAATCACCGCGAGCGTTGCACACTTTGTATGTGTAGAAAACGAACCCGCTTGTCTGTGCCACTTACATACAGACACGCAGAACATGCTGGATTCATATTTAAATAGTATTTTTGAGGCTTAATATTTACAGATACTAGTCCATATCGCGACTCTATTTAAGTGTACTGACCTACTTTTGATTAATTCATCCAAACTTTGACAAATTCCGTGACATTCCGCGTCATACAGTAAATCCCATTTATATGACTGGATTCCGCGATTCTGTCCGCATTTTCCGCATTGCGGAAATCATAGATAATATTGAGGTGTTTTGCAACTTCAGTTAGTGGATTGTGATTTATTGCAATTTAAGCAACGTCTGCAGCTGCCTTACCTTTGAGAGACAACTGATGCGTAATCACTGAAGCAGCTGCAGTTAGCAAGCGCTTTTGGAGTGAGAGTGAATTCTGCTTTGATTGGTCGGACTCGTGACTCCCAACAAATCAGATGGGTGGTGGGCGGAGACTGCTTTAGGCCACAGAGTGGTGAGTTCTGTCTGGCTGCATCAGAGCCAAATAGCGCGTTTCAAAATTAAGTTATTTTATCGGGGAATCGGTTTTGAAAATGACTGATACCGATAATCATAAAATGCTTAATATCGGCGTTGATAATCGGCCAGGCCGATTATCAGTCGACCCCTAAAAATAATACAGTTTAAGTTATCTACAAATACATTAATTTTAAACACTTGCTACATGGGGTATAATGGGTAAATATTCTTGAACTCGGTTTAGAATGAAGTAAACTTTTTTTCAGTAAGGGTAATCTTTTTTGTTCATTCACCCTTTTATAATGCTCTTCTGTGATGAATTTCTGGCTGTATAAATATTTTTAGGGTGAATGCAGAGGAAATTAGCATATTTTACAACTTGATGGATGTAGCCGTGTTTAATTTATGCTACTATTTCTGCCTTATCTTTGCATTGGTTTCTGTTGGTCTTTATGTGCATATATGTGTGTCCACCAGTCACCATAACTCAATTAAATACAATTGAAATGGCAAAAGGTTTGCGCAATTTATATATATTTTTTTCATTTGACCATATTATTTCCTATAGTCACTTGTTGATTATACCATAAAGAGCAAGATCTCATGACAATTTGCACACACTGTCGAGTACAATTGGGGAATAATCACATTCTATGTGAAAATGCCTTGATCAATCTAAAATTAACACTGTAGTACAATGTTATACTGCATCAATTTTCAGTAAGCATACATTTTAGTAAACAATAGTAATGGCACTCCAGGAAGGGTATTCACTAGGCAGAACAACAACTCTTGGACAATATCAGATTTTTTATAAATATTTATTGCAAATCACTGAGATCCACAACATGTGCATACTTAATAACACACGCAAATAACTATATTCGCCCTTAAAAGACTTTACAACAATGAGAGCGGGACAAGGTAACATCCCAGCCTTGCTACTCTTATTGTCAGACACTATCGCCATCGACACACACACACACATACATACATACATACACAAACACTAATTTCCTCTGTGCAAGAAGGAAAGAAACTGATATAGATCTTAAACACTATTAAACCACATCTCAACATGAGAGACACAAAACTTACATTTCCCATTGAGTAAATACAATATCTAAAATTCTACAGAGTCTCCAATATGCTGGAAAATGTTTGAAAAAGGCCTAATAATGTATGTTCAATGTATGTCTCACAGGGTTTTTCCCCATATGAAATGACTATGGAACTCTGCACAAGTCAAGACGAGAGCTACAGATACATTGTCAAATCAATTTCTATCTTGCATTTAGTAGAGATTTTAACACTGAAGCATAACATTAGTTCATCTAAGATGACATACTTTAAGACTTTGGTATGGACTGTAGTAACGGTTAAATGTTCTTCAGGCAAACATTGCAAAATGTTTTCTGGTCTTGATGGTACCAATGGTTGCTTGACAAATTTTCACCCAAGTGAAATGCACTGAGCTTTCTTGTAATAAAATACATCATTGTAAAAGACAGGAAAAAAAGACTGAGGAGATACAAAGAGGGAATGTAGATGAAAGATAGAAAAAACTATTTACAATAAAAAAAATATTATAAATAGTGTTATATATGTAACAAAGACAAGGATGCAGTGTGGGTACCATCACTAGGTGCCTTATTAAAATTGGAATGGACAACTACAGTTGACTGACGGGAAATGTTAACATAATTCGTGACAGGCATTGCATGACAGAGCACAAGCTGATGAGGTTGCTAAAAACATATGAGTGAAAATAATTAAATCAAGAAAGCTGAGATCTCAAACTGGCATAGACCACAAAACCAATGACAAATTGTTTTTAAGTAACAAAATCCTGCCCTTGACACTGATGTAATGAATCCTTTACTATATTCTGAACATCTATGGTTTTGCAATTTTATTAGGTGTGGCCTTCATGTGTCAATAACTGATGCCATAACTGTCTTTATTCTCTGTGCTTTCAAGTTGAAAAAGAACAAATATAATCAATTTAAACTATAAGAATAAAGATTAAGACAAGGGCTAATGCTGAAATTAAGTGCTTGTAGTTGCGAAGAATGCATTTTTGCACATATAAACAAAACCTGTGAAAGAATTGCATTGACAAACAAGTGCAAGACAAATAAAATCATCACAATTAAGACCACAAACAAGTAATTTACAAGTGAAGGGAATAAAGATGCAGTGGTTCTTTTTGTAATTATTAATGGTTTGTTCAAAACGTGCGAGTGGTTTTGAACAGCTGATTCATTACAGCTGGGAAAAATGGTGTCTCTCCCTGCAAAACAAACAACCTAAAAACCCACAAATGTAGCAGGACAACCATAACCACGACTCAAGATAAATGAACAATGTGCAGCATTCTGCAAATTGCCATCAGTGGGAATAAGGCAAATTCATGCGAGGCCATGAAACAATGTTTCATGTGTACAGATATTTACAAACGTTTCTTTTTTTACATAATTATATGATTCCATTATACAAAGTCACATTGAAAATACTCTCTTTACTAGCTTCAGCCATTTCATTCACTCTCCCAGTGATGAAACGTCACAAATCAACAATACACATTTTAATAAGAATGGGATCATGGGAATGTTCAAGACTATATTATCATGATTTTTGCAGCAGTTGTTTGCTATTGAGCAACAAGGGCTCTCAGCATTCAATCTGTGATTGTAACTGCCTGCGTAGAGTTAACGTGCGACGATGTAACTGTTGCATTTGCTGCATACGGTCCCTCTGGCGTGCCAAATTTTGTGGCATTGGGTAACGCTGACAGCCGTATAGAAAGCGGTAGGGAATGCGAGCGTGACATGCTGTGGCACGACAGCGTGGCTGAGGCATGGGTGGCAGAAGCATCCAGCGCTTGCGCTCAGCACAATAACGGTACGCCTCCTTGCGATACTGCTTATCCACATCATCACTGTTCTTCCAGCCACCAATCACAAACACATCATCACCAAGATAGCAGATGGCAGCACCCTCAATACTAGTAACTTCTGGGGGAAGGCTCTCAAGAATATCATCAGATATCCTTGTGCTGATCTTTTGACGAGCTACATCATCACGTACGTTGGTGTAACTCTTGGGACAGCAAGAAGCCGTGTGGTAGAAGTTAGTTGATGCTACAGCCATTTGGAACAAGCAGTAGTTGTCAATAAGTGGTAAGGAATCGACTTCTTGCCACTGGCGACTGTCAGTGTCGTAGCGAGTAGTTACCGTCTTCAACCCATCATCGCTGTCAGTATCTATGGGAGTTCTCGCGGTGACATAAACGTATCGATCTTCGACACTAATAGCCTTGACGTCTCTCAAAATCTTAGGAGCAGATTCTAGGTTGTGCCACTTGTCTTGGTCAGGTTCATAGACACTCACATCCTTAAAGCCAGGGCTGAAGTTGCCATGACCGCCAATACTATACAGAATATTTCTGATGCAGGTGAGGCCAAAGGAATGCTTGCGTGTGGTGAGGTTGCTCACTTGTTCCCAGGTGTTGCGATTTGGATTGTAGCGCTCCACTGTCTTGGCAAATCCTGGTTCCATGGACCCAGCCACGTATACATGGGTATCAGTGGCAGCAATAGCATGACCATCCAGATGGTTATGGATGTGTGGCAAATTGACCCAACGGTCTTCGTATACAAAGTACCCTACGCACTCACTCAGGTAGTCACCTCCTTCAGAGACCCCACCGACCACCATGATGACATCCATGTTCTGGCCAAATCTTGGTTGGAATGTGGCCATGTATGATACCCAGAACTCTGTATCTGCTGATTTGAGGTTCTCAAAGCGGATTGCATGACCCTCCACAGCCTCTGACACAAGCTGTAGGCAGGCTGCATTCTGCGCGACCAAAGGCTCATTCTTCACAACTCTTGTAAGATACGTTGGCTTTATCTGTGGCAGCCTGAGAAGACGAAAAAGCTCCTCAAAATACTTCACCCGTTCTTCTGAGTTCTTCTGAACCCATTTGACTACTGCATCAAACAAAACCTCCTCAGAGTCAACTGTAATCTCTGCGTCTGACAGCCAGTCTCTGACCAGATGGAATGGAAGTGTATAAAATTCCTCATCCTGGATGACTTTATGGAAATTGCGACGAATCATGTCAGCAGCACGTAAGGCCAGCTGGTCCAAAGTGTACATGTGCGCAAGGCTATGGACAGCCACACAGTTGCCAAGGCTGAGCTTCCTCTTGAGAAATTCTCCACAAAAATCCTTCAACTGCACGAGCAAGAACCTGTGAGTGGAAAAGAAAATACATTGTTTTAGGCCTTACAAAAATGAACAACAGAACAGGCAAGAAATATAATGTAGGTGCTCTTTTGTTTTATTTGTTCTAGTAGGACAGTATGACAGTATGGCATATAACAAGTGGCGAGTGTCTATCAATAGAGATTTTGCTATATTGTGTATGTCACATTAAGAAAATATATACACGCAGTGCAGGACTGTTAAAAGTTACTTACACTTCAAAGCGATAAGAAGCATGCATGAATGAGAAAAAAAGTGCAGGACGTGCTTGATGTTAAAAAGTTATTAACCACAATAAGCCTTGAAAAGAACTCTGACTGAATCACAGTGATCCTGAATGCAGTTCTCTTTTGCAACATTTTGCACTTGAACAATCAGATATCACACACAGAATAATAATCAGAGTATCTTCCGTCCAATTGTTTTTTAATTTAATATTGAAATCTGAAAAACGGCACAGTCACGTTCTTTCAATTGTTCAAACCAAACGAAAAATCAAGAATACGGCTTCATTTTTTGTTTTTATGTTCAGGGATAGAAAACGAATAAACAACTTGAATTTTTGATCTCTACTTCTGGGTGGGAATGAAACACCCCTCTCCGCTGATTGGTCAAACAGGCATTGCAACATAATAATAGTCCTAAAAAAAATAAAAAAAATAATAATAATCCTCTGCTTCTAAGGATTCTTAATATGTTTATTTCTACTACACTTTATCTCTTTCTCTTCATCAAACAGCCTGATTAATAAATGGCTTGACACAAGCCGTACCGAGGCAGAACATTTTGGTCCTTTGGCACACCTATCAAAATCTGTTGGCAAAGCTGCGCGACGCACTGCAGCGCGGGGAGAATGTATTGTAGTGAAGCGCAGACCACTATAAATTTATGTGAACATACAGTCATAACTTTTGTTTTAGACAATACACTGCGTTTTGGACAATGGAGGAACTTAAATAATATGACAGATATGAAAAGAAATGACTTTGTATAATTTTCCTTCACAGCACATCTATTATTTTTCTATTTTGAGTTTTATTCATAGAGCACTTTATACAAGCTAATTATTTTTATTGCGCATTCCAAGTAATATCAATCAAACTGCAGTTGGGTTGTTTTGATTAAGTAATAATAACTTAAACAAATACAAGTTATTTACAAAATTAAAGTTCATTGAAAGTGTTTTGTTTTTTTACACATTAAAAGTTTGTTTTTGGCAAAAGCAGGTAACTCCACATTTCATGTTTTAGAGTTTATAAAAACACTTGTTTAATCTTTGTAATCTCCTCAGATGACAATGTAGATGCCTGACAAACGTTGGTGATGTTGTGATCATAAACTGTATGGATGTGATTACATGCAATACACTGAGTTTTTCCCTCACCATTGTAATGTGCTGCTTTTGCAAGGTTCCGTGAAAACATCTCAGCCTTTATTTTCCTTTTTCGCCCTGAAGAAGATATCACAGGTTCAAGTTCGTCGAAATTATCCATCCTCGATCACTTTTAGTCAGCTTTGACATAACTCCTCTCAGCTAGCACTTCTTTTCAAAGTGAAAGTAGCCTTGTCACCAGTGGCGGCTGGTCAATAGGGGGCACTGGGGCGCCGCTCCCCCTTCAAGTTAGCCTCCTTTAATATGTTAACAATAAGTTAAATATTTATCACAAATATTAACTAAATAAAATAATTTAGTCATAGTATGCTACTGTTAATCATATTATAATTTATTGAAAATCCAAAAATCAAAACTATATTTCTTTCATATGTGTTTGCGGGGCGCCGGACTAATGAGCGTCTATGTAGGTACACAAACTTTTGAAAAGCATGTGATTTGAGGCTAAGCTCTAATTGGCTTGTTTCAAATTGTCCTTATTTGAACCCACCCACTTTTGTTGTTAGAGCGAATCGATATTGTTTTTATATATTTGGCCTCATGTGATTGGACCGTTCTCAACGACTCTCATTCCGCTCAGCAGCAGCTCGTCAGTTGACAGACAGGTACTAATTAATGTGGAAGCAAGCGCAATATCTCGAGATGAAAGAAAATTTGGTTTTATCTTTACAAAAATACCTGTTCACAAGGCATTCGGATGAAGAAAAAAAAAAGGATAAAGGAGTTTGGACCAGATCGACCGTACTCGCAAATTCACCAGCAATCAAGTGATCACGGTCACGCCTACAGTCGGGGCTTTTCCAGCACTTCTTATGGCAAACGGAGTTCGCTGGCTGGATGTGATGCAAGTCATGCCTTTTATTGTTTTCCGTGTTTCCTGTTTCAAAGTCATGGCACCGAAACGTTGTGGACAACAACAGGGGTTCGCGACTTAAAACATCTCTCTGAAAAGTGCAAGCGGCATGAAAGTAGCCGAAGCGATCTTGACAACGCTATGAGGCTCCAGTTTTTTGGGAAGCTTAGCATTGCTGAACAGCTAGATGAAGGCTACAGGATTGGTATTAGAAGGCACAATGAAAAGGTCACAAAAAACAGACATATCCTGTCTAGAATAATAGACTGTGTGAAATTTTGTGGCGTGTTTGAGCTGGCTTTGCGTGGCCATGACGAGAGCGAGACGTCAGACAATCCCGGGATATTCCATGGCCTGGTCGATTTTGTTGCTTCTCTAATCATGCTAACAACATGCAAGTGACATGATAATCATGTTATAAACATGCTAGCAACATGTTAGTAGCACGTTAATCATGCTAGAAACATGTTAACAACATGCTAGTAACTTGCTAATCATGCTAGCTTCTTACTAGTCATGCTAGCAACATGCTAATCACTTGCTAATCTTGTTAGCAACATGTTAATCATGCTAGCTACATGCTAGTAACATGCTAATCATGCTAGAAACATGTTAGCAACATCTATCTAATCTAAATTTTCAAACTTCAGGCTTTTACAACTGCTTTAAACTTTCAGGCTAGGCTTTCTCAAGCCAACCTAAAGTTTGTCTTGACTAACTTTTTTATCTAGTTATTCTTCTGAGACTAAAATTACTGACTGCTACTTCTCCTAGAGCTTCAAACTGATCTGACTCGAGTTGCTATATCTTTTCAGACTGATCCGACTTATGGTTTTCATAAAAATGAAGATTAAAAATCGTAAAAATCCCATAGACTTACATTGAAAAGTCTTGGCTCATCTGAACATTCTGTCAAACTCCAACGGTCAAAATTGAAATCTAAACACACTGAAGCCCATTAGACTCAATCAGACTTCACTTCTATGTACTATTTCTAACCCACTCAAACTCATCTATCTATCTATCATCTGACTATATCTATCTATCTATCTATCTATCTATCTATATATCTTCATAGCAACACTCTAGCAACTATCCAAACCAACCTAGAAACCACAGTATTGCAACACCTTAGCAACCACCCCGGGTACCCTAGCAACCACCCCGAGTACCTTAGCAACCACACCATGTACCCTAGCAACCGCATAGCAACACCCTACCAGCCGCCCCGAGTACCTTAGCAACACCCTAGCAACCGCCCCGGGTAGCCTAGCAACCACATAGCAACACCTTAGCAACCGCTCCAGGTACCCTAGCGACCGCATAGCAACACCCTAGCAACCGCCCCGGGTAGCCTAGCAACCACATAGCAACACCTTAGCAACCGCTCCAGGTACCCTAGCGACCGCATAGCAACACCCTAGCAACCGCCCCGGGTAGCCTAGCAACCACATAGCAACACCTTAGCAACCGCTCCAGGTACCCTAGCGACCGCATAGCAACACCCTAGCAACCACCCCGAATATCTTAGCAACCGCATATCAACACCTTAGCAACTGCCCCAGGTACCCTAGCAACCGCATAGAAACACCCTAGCAACCATCCCGGGTAACAAAAACAACATAATATCGGCAAAATTTCAAATGTAGTAAGCCAGTCTGACCAATAGGAATGTGCTACAACCTTTGGAACATGAAAAACACCTTCTGGTGAATTTTAGTACTTTTTTCTAAAAATAATTATGTACTGTATGTACAGTAAGAGAGATATTGGCAAACCTTCACCTGTAGTAAATCAGTCTGGCCACTAGGAATGTACTACAACCTTTGGAACATAACAAAAGCCTTTTGGTGAATTACAGTAATTGTTTTCTAAGAAAAATGATGTACTGTATGTACAGTAAAGGAGATATTGGCAAAATTGTACCTATAGTAAGCCAGTCTGGCCACTAGGAATGTACTGCAACCTTTGGAACATAAAAAACCCTTTTGGTGAATTACAGTAATTGTTTTCTAAGAATAATTATGTACTGTATGTACACTAAGGGAGATATTGGCAACATCTCACCTGTAGTAAGTCAGTCTTGTAACTACAAATGTACTACAGCCTTTGGAACATGAAAAAAACTTTTTTGGTGAATTTTAGTACTGTTTGCTAAGAATAACTATGTACTGTATGTACAGTAAGAGAGATATTGGCAAAATGTCATGTGTAGTAAGTGAGTCTTGTATCTAGGAATGTACTACAACCTTTGGAGTGTGGGGAAAAAATGGGTAAATTGCTATAATTTTGTCATAAAATATTTATGTACTGTACATACAGTAAAGGAGGTATTGGTAAAATTTCACCTATAGTAAGTTAGTATTGTAACTAGGAATGTACTATGACCTTTGGAACATTAATAAAAACATTTTTTTCATGAAAATATTTGTGTACTGTACAGTAAGGTAGATATCGGCAAACCTTCACCTGTAGTAAATCAGTCTGGCCACTAGGAATGTACTACAACCTTTGGAACATAATAAAAGCCTTTTGGTGAATTACAGTAATTGTTTTCTAAGAATAATTATGTACTGTATGTACAGTAAGGGAGATATCGGCAAAATCTCACCTGTAGTAAGTCAGTCTGGACACTAGGAATGTACTACGACCTTGAACAGCCGTTTGGGTACGTACAGTAGATTTTTATGAACATAATTGTGTACTGTACTGCATATGAAAAATAATATATATATATATGAAAAACTTAAAATCCATTTTATAGTTGTTTATCGACCCCCAGGACCACTAGGTAACTTCATGGAAGAATTAGATGCTCTGCTCTCAAACTTTGCTGAGGATGGTACTCCCCTAGTTATGCTTGGAGACTTCAACATCCACCTAGATAAACCTCAGGCTGCAGACTTCCACACTGTGCTTGCTTCTTTTGATCTCAAGCGAGTATTAACTACGGCTACTCACAAATCAGGCAACCAACTGCCAAGCAACCTTATTTACACACAACAATGCTCCACTGATCATGTGCTCGTTACTCCACTGCACATCTCGGATCACTTCCTCCTCACTCTTAACCTCAACATGGTTCCTGACACAAGACATACCCCTACACATGTCACTTTTCGACGTAACCTACGGCCTCTCTCACCCTCCCGGCTATCTGCTATGGTTTCCCCTGAACAGTTATCATCTCTTGATG
>NW_015505614.1:99217-117182 GCF_001515645.1 Sinocyclocheilus grahami | reverse complement strand
GCTCATCAACCATAACTCCTTCAAAAACAGCTAGAAGCCTTGGAGTTATGATTGATGATAAGCTGAATTTCTCAGACCACATTGCTAAAACTGCCCGGTCCTGCAGATTTGCTTTATACAACATTAGGAAAATCCGGCCCTTTCTTTCAGAACATGCAACACAACTCCTTATTCAAGCTCTTGTTCTATCTAGGCTGGACTATTGCAATGCTCTCTTGGCAGGTCTTCCAGCCACTTCTATCAAACCTCTTCAATTAATCCAAAATGCCGCTGCAAGATTAATCTTTAATGAGCCGAAAAGTCACACCTCTGTTCATCAATTTGCACTGGCTACCAGTAGCTGCTCGCATTAAATTCAAGGCATTAATGTTTGCCTACAAACACCACTATTGGCTCTGCACCCATTTACCTAAATTCATTACTTCAGAGTTATGTGCCCTCTAGAACCTTGCGTTCTGCAAGTGAACGGCGTATTATTGTGCCATCTCAAAGAGGCGCAAAATCACTTTCACTGACTTTTTCATTAACTGTTCCCTCCTGGTGGAATGACCTGCCCAAATCAATCCAAGCAGCTGATTCCTTAAACATCTTCAAGAAATGACTAAAAACACATCTGTTCCACCTTTATTTGACCCTCTAACTCTAACACTTTCTATTCTATTTTAATTCTACTTTATCTATATTTATCTTCTTTATTTATTTTTATTTAAAAAAAAACAAAAAAAACAAACACTAGCTTTCTATTTTTTCTATTCTATCTACTTGTTTTTCTTTGCGTGTGTGTGTGTATAATATATATATATATATATATATATATACACCTTGCTACGTGTACTGTGTTAGGCTAACCGAGACTTGTCATTTGCACTTATATATTGTTGCTCTTTTGTTAGTTTTGACTGCTTTTATTGTCCTCGTTTGTAAGTCGCTTTGGATAAAAGTGTCTGCTAAATTACTAAATGTAAATATATGAAGGAAGGTATTGGCAAAATCCCACCTGTAGTAAATCACTACTAGTTATACACACGATAACAACTTTTTGTTGTGCGATATATTGCCCCAGAAATAATTGCGATAAGCAATATTATTGTCATTTTAAAGACCATTTTATGCCACTGAATATATAATCATAATGTAATAGCATAATAATGCAAGAATGCCTGGCCCTAACACACTTCCGAATGACATCAAACTTTTAATTTTTAAGAATATATAGATCATGGAAATTAAGTATCAAAATATTAGATTCCTTAAAAAACTGAATAAATAGTAAATAAACATTTTCTAACAAAAAGTGCAAAGTAACAAGTAGAAAAAAAGAAAAATGCACAAAGAACTTGTATGCAGATTTTTCCATCTACATTTTTCCCGGACCTTCTTTTCTCTGTAAACTAAGGGTGCACACTATTGCTGAAAAACACAATCACTACTTATCAGTCAGATGTCCGTATGCACAAAGGCACAGATCCCTAAACAAAACCATATCTGCAGATTAAACTTTTTTTGTAGAAGCATTTTCAAATTTGAACTAGCACCTCATGACTGCACCATGTACGAGAAGCTGCAAAAGACACAGGTGCAAGTGGAATATACAAAACATGGTGACATTAATTTTTAAGTAAATATAATGGGCGATATATTGCGTCACCAAAAATTATTGAGGTCATGTACATATATTGCACGGTAAGTCGATATATTGATTATTGCGACAGGCCTAGGCGTCGGGACGCAAGATTCCATAGTTTCAGCATGTGTAGCGTGTCATAGTGGACGACAACCGATTTTGCGTCTGCGATGCATCACTACATCACGACAGAAACAACCCTCTACATTGCGAGTAAATCACTCGCATATGCGACTAAATAATGTCTAACATTAGCCACTGGCTAATAAATTCTTAGATTTTACATGCCAGTATGTGTGTGAGAGGCTTTCAACACAGATTTTCACTCGATAAACATGCTGACTGAGTGCTTGAGAGTTTCGCTCACCGTCAAGCGATCTGTACTATTTGGATGCGCTCAATGGATCATGTCATGTACTCAGTGGATGCGCAGTATGTAGCACGCAGCGCACCTGTATTTGATGTACCGTAAACTAGTGTGAAGGCACACGACTCGCCGTCGCTTTACTGATAGTGCTGTGTTTCTCACACATGCAAAGAGAGAGAGCGAGAGTCTTGCATACCACGCTGAATCGACATGTAAACCATATTCTTTATTGTATTTTCCTGTCAAAATAACAGTTCATTTAGAATTATTCAGCTTTTAAGAACAAGCAGAAGATATGCCGGTTTCTTGGCAGTGGGCGGAGCTAATGCGCGATCAGCTCTCATTGGCTGGTGCTCATCTATTACCGTCCCTGTTTTGATTTCAGCAAATCATTTCGAGCGAACGCTGACAACGTGATTAGTATTCATGAACCCAGCAGATAATAATAGTAGTAGTAGTATCTTTTAATAATAATTACTATTACCTATGACCAACAATATCTTAAACACCACCACTAGTCCTAAGATAAAATAACAAATATGCATTCATTCATGGTTACCAAATTTTAGTTCTAATCGCTAGTTCTATCATTAAATAGTGCTTAATTATCATAATATAATGCTTGATTGGCTGAAGTTAAGAGTGCACATTCAGTTATTTAAGAAGCTGTTCCATTTTATAAAGATAAGCTGATTGGGTGGAATCATATGTGTGTGTGTGTGTGTACCTACTTAACCATATTTTGGGGACAATTTTGTACCCAAAAGTGAGCAAAACCTGACAAAATCGTCAAAAACCTCAATTTGTGGATGTCCTCATTTGTAAAACTGTTATAAAAATAAAGTTGTTTTTTTTTTACTTTTGAAATTGTAAAAATGCAGAAAGTTTTCTGTGAGGGGTAGGGTTAGGGGTGGGTTTAGGTTAAAAAGTGTATAACTATCTGCATATAAAAACAATAGAAGTTTATGTAATGTCCCCATTTAGATAATGTAAACATGTGTGTGTGTGTAAAATAGTATATCAGTCTGGCGAGTAAACAAAACAATTTACTAGCCAATGTCGATTATATTGCCAAGGTGAGCATAGAGGGTTGAGAAAGACTAGCATGTTTAATTTTTTTTCTATTGTCCATGACGAGTTCTGTCACATTGGTGACGTTGATAAATAGCAGCATAGAAGCTCTTTCATACACAGGTTTCAAACATGGCAAAACGAAAGAGAGATGGTGCTGCTAGGTGGAATTATGAGATGGAGGAAAGGTTCGTGGAGCTGTGGCAACAGTACTCCTGCCTGTATGATGTGTCATCGAGGGACTACCACGACAGAACAAAGAAAGAAAAATGCTGGCGAACTATAGCGGAAGCGCTTCAGCAATGTTTACACTCTTGGGCTGTGTCTGAAATCGCCCCCATACCCTTAAATAGGGCACTATTTGAGGGAACAGCCATTTTTAGTGGTGTCCGAAACCATAGTGGACGTTCTCGAGTGCACTCATTCAATCCCACAATGCACTGCAAAAACGAGTGCACAACTGGTGCATGCTCAACGGCTAGAGAATGCCCATAATGCACCGTGAGAATCACGCCTTCCTGCATCTCGCCAGAAGATGGCGCCCGCAGCGCTCATCCATGGCGTACAGCATAATGTACAACACGGGTATAAATTCATTGTAAATTGATTATTAAATTGTTTGATTAGGGTTTATACATAATATCCGTGACAGAGTTCAAGATAAATCCTTTAATCTTACTACTGGAGCTGCTAGTTTGCTAGTTTCAAATGATTAATAAACAGCAAGCACAAACTATGCAAAAGCGGCATTCCTTCCGGTGCACTCAGTGTCCGAATTCACTACTCGTTTTCATTCACTCCTTCTAGTCAACTGAATTAGTGACCTAATGTAGGGAATAGTGAATGAGGGTATAGGGGGCGATTTCGGACACAGCCTTGTTTTGGGAAGTCAATCGCTAGTTCCGCCTTCACGATGACATCACGCGCGTCATTAAAGACGGCACGCAATGAATGGTCGGGAAGCAACGTGTAGTCTGACATGTTTCTTGTCCACAACACGACAAGATTTTAGGAGTCAAAATCGTGTAATCTGACACAGTGACCGACAAAAATATTGTGTAGTCTGAACCCGGCAATACGCATCAAGCGCCGCTATAGCAGGTCAAAGCTTTCTCCGGTTTAAATTGGCTGCTACAATACACTTAGGTGGTTTTTAAATAATATTTTCATTTCGATATAAAGTTTTTGCATATTGTTGAAACTAATCATGGTAGTGGTATCTTTGTAGGACTGTCCACTATATAGAACAGTGGCACGCGAAAGCGAATGTCTGGCGAATATTGAACCTAAAACTAACTTTACCGCGCTAGCATTAAAATGCAATGACACTTACGTCGTCGTCGCATTTCGTGCCCTACTGATAAAAGGCTGCCTGACGCACACCTACAATTCGAATGCAACATTTTTGCATTGGAATGTGGACTTTTATTTTAAATTCGACGAATATTCGAAATTCTAATTTTTTTGACAGCCCTATTGTGTATTTGTGATCAGACATCAACAATGCTGTCTAGGTTCGCTGTGTTTTGACACACAGTCTATATGACCTGCATGATTTTCTCTCACCTGTCCGCCAGCTCCAGAACTTCATGCACGTTAGCGGTGCTCACTCGTATCTCGCCCGTGTACATGAACTGGATGACGCTCTCCACCGTCTCCTGGTCGAGGCCTGCCTCGCTGCTCCACTCCTTCATCTCCACCCGCCGCGTCACCGACTCAGAAAACTGACCCCCGAGCAGCGGCGTGAAATAATCCGTGGCCGCAGCCAAGACTGAGCGGTGGGCGCTGAACTCGAAGCTGTTGGCAGCTCCCGGGGCGCTGCTGAACACCAGCGTCACGTCGCAGAAGAGCCCGAGCTTGCGTTGCTCGTTCTGCCGCCGGGAGAGCTCCGAGCAGTGGGTCGTGGAGGCAAACTCCTCGGCCTCCTCAGACTCTCCGTCTCCCGCTAGAGCGCTCGTCGTGCTCGGCCCGCCGCTGTTTCGGCTGGCGTCCTCTGGATTCGGGGCAGCTGCGGCCATCTCGGTGTCCGCGTGGTCGGTTCGTAAAGTGCGTAGTATGTTGAGGTGGTGGAGCACACTCAAACATACACACTCCAACATAAACAACGCTTGACATGCACATGCGCACACGCAGCATACACCGCAGGAGTCCTGTTGATGTTACAGGAACTGACCAGGGACATGGGTTGCTGATCTGGGAATAAAGAAATAACATAAAAATATCAACGGTGTATTGTTTTGAAATAACATAGAAATGTGTTATAAAATATTATGTTATAAAATACACAATATGGTGTCAGTCTTCAGTGTACATTCAGCTCGACATTATCGCAAAATAAACCTCGTCACGAATGGCATATTCCTGGACTAATTAAATGTCAAATATTATTTATAGCCATTATAAAGACTAGGGTTCCCAAACTTTTTTTTTTTTTACAGCAGAACCCGTTAGACTTGGAATAGGCCTATGTTTACTTGTAGGCCTACCCCTTGAAATTGTAAGTTTTAGTTTCCACAATTTAACGACACATTCGCATATAAACTGTTCTGTGATGTTGATTAATGATCAAATAACATCGAGGCAAACAGATAAAATGTGTTTTAAGTTTTTTTAATTATTATTATTATTATTATTTTTAACAGGGTACAACTTGCTCGAAAACGATTGCACTTATTTTGTCATGGCCATTTTAACAGAGATATCATCATAGATATTCATCTAGTATGAAAATACCTCAAATTGCTGCTGAAACGAACTATAACTTTTAGAGTCTTTATTGTTATTATTATTACGTATTTTAAACATGAAGACAAATATATTACGGTTGTAAATTGCAGTTGTAGTCTACTGTAAAATAAATAAATGGTTATTTGATCATTCACTTAAAACGTTGAAAACGCTCGAGCTTCTAACATGTCTAAATCATATATTTCTAATAAAAAATAGGCCTACTGTTTGGTATTTTAAAGGCTTTTTAAAAAAAACATAAAATACTTTGTGACAACTAGTTTAACCGTAATCATCCTGCACACAATGAAAGAAATAAAAGAATGTGTGTGTGTGTGTGTGTGTGTGTAGTGAATTTTTTTAGCACTATGGAATAAAATTACGACATCATGAACAATGAATTGTCCACCCATCCATTTTCTATTTGTGTATTGGAATGCAGATGAACATATAAAATTAGAGAGCCATCTGCTTGTGACCTCTTGACTTTGCAGTTAGCTTGCTTTAATTTTTCTTATGCACTGGTTCACTAAGCGAATCAGCCAACCAGAATGATCAGCATTATTACAGACATGGGCGTCACTAGGCCATTTTTAGGGGGGCTATATGGGATGATATTATATGGGATGATATTAGACTCAAAATTATTAATAGATGCACGCACAATTATCCATGTACTGCATACATTTTATACATGTATCTTAACCACAAACAAATGCCTTTCAATTTGAGTTTGTGGAATTCTGGATTAAATGATTGTGCAGCGATTTGTACAAATACAGACATGTTTGCGAATAAAAATGTTCTGTTCTGCATTAATATATCATAAATTGCTCATGCAAAAAGGAATCTGTGCTTATGTAGATCAGGTAACACGCGTGCATTAATTGACATCTAGTTCGAGTCGATCTTGTTCAGTTCATTTGAATTTTGAGACTTCATTTTCGCAGTTTACAGCATTTCACGTCCCCCCCACACACAACGACCAACGAACAAGGCCCAGTGCAATTCATTAACGTGTACACGATTTGAAAAATTCACAAATGTGCATCACTACACTGAAACAAATGCTTTTCAACCGGTGTCTGCAGAGTTAAGAATTACATTAATGTGCAGCATTTTGTTCAAATAGAGACATATTTGTGAATACAAATGTTATCGTTTGTATTAAAGTATGATTTGTGCATGTAGCGATCAAAATGTGCAATTGTGGATCAGGCGACACGCGTACATTCATTCACTTCACTTCTGAATCGATTCTATTTGATTCATTTGAATTTTGAGACTTTCATTCCGCCCTTTTAGCCTTGCCCAATCTACACACACACAGCTCGCGATCCACGCGCAGCTGAGCCTAAGAAAATCAGCGACCACTAGATCAGCACTAGTCTCAGTCACATGTGTGCATTCCATTGAGTACAGTTTCATGTTACATTCTGTTTTCTTTGTTTCTTTTTGGTTTGGCTATTCTCGTCTACCGTAGAAATATAATGAAGATGTTTTATTGAACTTGTTCTACCTTAACTTGTCTTAAGACACAGAATAGTATGCCAAACAAGAACTTTGTGACGGTACCTTGTTTTTTCTCTTTCTGTAATTCAACAGCACGTTGTCAGTTATTCCTTCCTTGTAGGCTATTATACTTATTATTATTATTATTAAAAGAGCTATTATAGTCGCTCATTTAAGCCATAGTAATCTCACGTTTATATTTGATTAAACTATTAAATTAACTTAAACTAAACTATGCTAAACGAGTGTTGTGTATAGGCTATAGCCTAGCCTATTCCGCGCTCAAGCGGATCGCATAAATAGCTAGAACATATTTTATTCAGGCTACCTATTACTAAACTGTTTTCTGAGTCAGTGTCGGCTGCAAAGATGAAGTTGACGATGCTGATGAACGACTTTATTCTCGAAATTTAATTATTTTTATTCTCAATATTTTATTTCTAAATTTTTCTGGATATTTAATGAGTTTAATCTCGCATTATAGGCTAATGACTTTATTCTGGAGATGTTTTTTTATATTATTTGGCCCAATAATCCTCTTTCTTACACTCTCATTTGGCACAAATCCAAATGTTTCCTTATTCACAATGTTGTCTATTTGAATTTGAATGCAACCGACTATTATTTATTAGGCAAATGTAAACCAGGCTTTGTACTTAACCCGCTTTCCAAAAAAAAAAAAAATCATAGTCTTCTTCACATGAAAAAATCATCCTCTTCACATGAGCAAATATGTGATTTTCAATCATGGATTGTACTATGGACTGTTTTAATTAAGCAGTGTATCTAGGTTCTATAGTGTATCTATATGTTTGGTTGACTGTATTTTATTCTGATAATGAACAGGCTGCAGCGTTTTAAATGCTGTAGGTGTTATGGTTATGATATGTTTTGGTTTAGTTTTCTGTGTCTCCTTTCTCCTGCCTTGTTTGTTTCCATGGTTTTTGATTAATTAGTTCCACACCTGTTTCTGTTTCTCCCTGATTATGTTCCCAGTATTTAAAACCTGTTTTCTCCATTATTCCTTTGTCTGCTATTGAGTTGATTCCTCTATGTGCTACTGTGAGTGTCTGTCTGCCCTGTAGTTCCCCGAAGCGAAGATTAAAAGACTATTTTTGAGTTTAAACCTCCCAGCAAGCAATAGCCATCATTTCAACGTCTCGATTAAGTATAGACCCGATATAGTCTGGCTATGTGTAACCCACTTCTAGCCCAAATAACCTTGAATTTGGTTTCATGTCGTTTTTTGCCAAAATAACTTGTGAGATGTATGATATTCTAACATGTAAGCAAAGTAAATGTAGCCACGATTTAGCTCTAAATTGGAGGGGCTATGAGTAGTCTGCTTTTAGCCCCCCTGGCGAAATCGAGGCAATCTGTGGTCTAATTTTAATGGCTTGGCTATAGCCCTATACCAGTAACCAGACCAGCGATGAGCATAGCCAAAATAGCCTTAAAATGGTTTACATGTAATTTTCGCCCACGCAGCTTCTTATTAAATGAAACATTTAAATTATCATTATTTTATTTTATTATTTTACAGCATTATTAAATATAGCATTATTTATTATGCCAAAAATAATGCAAATTTAAATGTTTCAAAAGTTTACTTGCATTTGATAATATGATGTCATGCATCCCACAAGCTAAATGCTACATTCATACACGTTATATGATATTATTGATATTCGGCTGTCTTTCACGTGTTCATTATTTATCTATATTATTTGTTATCATGTTTAGGAACCATGACATTTTAGTGAAGGGAGCAGATCGTAGTTGATAGTGATCCATGACTAGGCCCATGGTTCAGCACGCATGTGTTCAGAGGATTAATTGCAAAATTTAATAGAGTAAAAGTTTTATCATTTGTACAGGTTTACAAACTCAAAAGATTTTAAAACGGCTCAAGAAGAGCAAACAACAGAACAAAAACAGCTTGGTAAAATGGTAAAAAAAAAAAAAAAAACTCTCCAAAACAACATTTCCTCACTAAAGCTCTCATCTTTGACACAGTCCATCATTTATTTTAATTATTATATTGAATTTATTACTGAACAATGGCTTGTTAGATATAGAGAGAGCATGAGCTAATTGAATAGAATATCTTTGTCATTGTACAAGTACAATAAGTACAATTTATTTTGAAACTTCCAAATTGATAGTAAAGATTAAGAATACAAATAATAAGTGCAAATAGCTCAGATGTGCAATGCAGCATTAAAACCTAAACAGTACAAACAGAAGACATAATGTAATAAAACGGTAGGGGTGAATTTATTATTCCATGTACATTTGAGGTTAATGTGTGTACTGGGCTACTTTTTAGTTACAGCAGCTATCACTGTGTTGTTATGAAGTCAGTTAAGCCAGACAATTTTGGAGGCAGAGACAGATTGTGGGGGGCACTAATAGGGAAAAACTTAAACTGCTGGAATAAAGAGTTTTAAAGGGTTAGTGATGGAAAACTTGCAGGTCAATGGGCATCAGTGTTTAAGGTTGGTAAACACGTGTACACGGACGCATATAATACTACCCGCCTGACATTGGCATGTGTTATTCAGGTGTCAAAGTTGTGCAGAGTTGAAGGAAGAAACCTCAAAGACAGTGCCAGAAGGATGCTGGACAGGTAAAGCCTACAAATCTTGCCAATGGTGTCAATACTCAATAAGTTACAACGCAAATCAGAAATTAAAAAAATAATTCCTTTACTGTAAGTGTGATAACATGCTCTTGATTTGTATTATATATTTTTTCTTTTAAATATGTTAAGTTATTTAAAATATTTTATTTTTTTCATTTTTATATTTTTATTATCTTAAGTTGTTAAAAACTCCAGATTTTTTTTATCATAATATTTATATTTAAGTGTATTGTATTTATAACATTTTATTTTGTCATTAATTATTTTGTATTTTTATCACTTTGTATTGTCTTAAGTTGTCCAAGTTGTTAAAAATGTTATTTTTCTTAATATTAGCTTCTATTAGATGTATATATTTTTTACATTTAATAGCAGTCTAATTGATGACTAGTCTATTCTTGGGCTATGATTAGATGTCTATTAGATTTTCACTGACAGCCCAAATTTAGCCTTGTTTTAGCCTAGACCCATATTCTTTAAAAAAAAAAATAATAATAAACTTTAAACTTGACGTGTGGCGACCCATACTTGGAATTAGTGCTCTGCATTTAACCCATCCAAAGTGCACACACACAGCAGTGAACACACACACCGTGAACACACACCCAGAGCAGTGGGCAGCCATTTATGCTACAGCGCCCGGGGAGCAGTTGGGGGTTTGGTGCCTTGCTCAAGGGCACCTCAGTCGTGGTATTGAAAGTGGGAGAGAGCACCGTACATTCACTCCCCCCACCTACAATCCCAGCCGGTACGAGACTCAAACCCTTTGGGTTACGAGTCCGACTCTCTAACCATTAGGCCACGACTTCCACGACTTATTCACCATCTTTCAGATGTATATATGTAGTCGTTTAATAGTGGTCTAATTGATGACTAGTCTATAAATGGGCTATGATTAAACCTCTATTAGATTTTCACTGACAGCCCAAATTTAGCCTCGTTTTAGCCTAGACGTCTATGCTATATTTAGACGTTTAATAGATGTCTTTTAAACGCAAAATTGCTTGCTGGGCTGTGTCTCCTCATCTCCTCGTTCCACCTCTGTAGCCATTACATAACAGAATAGCAGACCTACAAAGTAAGTAATATTAGCGGCGTTTTTCTTTCTTTTTTGTTTTGTTTCTCCCCTCTTCCGGAATGGCAATCCCAGCCGTTCAACTCCTTTGCCTGGAGCAACAAGATTGTTCGCTGGAGGACCATACCAAGAACTTTGTAGATCTGGCGTACCTTACACACTTCCCGGATCGCTCGCTCTGCATATTCTATCACACCAGCCTGAGCGAGCGGTGTAAGGCACGCCTATCAGCGAACGGTCCCATGGAGGATTTCGCCCACTTTCATGGAGTGGGTGCTGGAGAGAGATGGACTGTATTTCTCCGTCTGCCTCGCCGAGGAGGATATCTCCAGCCCCACTCATGAACCAGAGACCAGCCAGCCGTCATCCCGCTGCACGGAGCAGATGCCTGAGCCCACCGCAGACGGAGAGCCCGAGCCCACCGCGACTGAGCCGATCATCGCCCAGGAGCAAGGGCCTCAAGACTGTTCTGACCAGGTGCGTGAGCCGGCAACATCCCCCGTCCCCGAGGGAGTACTGTTGGAGATCGAGGGCTTGGAGGGAAGCCCCGCCCACACCCCCGCCGCTGAGGGTAAGCTGCAACTGGTCACTGGACCACATTGTGAGGAACTAATGGACTGTTTCAAAGTGGATTTAATAGACTGGTTTGGAGAAGCATTACCCAGTTCTCCTACGTCTCCGCTGGTTCCGTCCAGCTCCTGTCCTCCAGTGTCCCCTCCCAGCCTCCCTCTCTCACCTCCTCTTAAAGGACCAGTCAGTTCCTCAGCCCCATCTCCGCTGGTGCCTGTCATTCCCTCAGCTCACTCTCAGTCAGCGCCATCGGGGCGCTCTGAATCGCCTAGGGACCTCCAGTCTCCAGCTCCACCTTGGCGTGAGGATTCCCTGCCTCCACCTCCAACCTCCGAGCCCTGGACTCCACCTCGGTCCTTTGGCCCATCATCCCACCAGCTCCACCGGGCTCCCTCGTCCCTCCGGCTCCGCCTTGGTCAGTGGTCGACCATCCGCCGCCTCGGGACTCCACTCCTCTGGCTTCGCCTCGTCACTCCGTCCCTCTGGCTCTGTCAGGCTCCTCCTTCCCTCCGGCTCTGCCTCCATCCTCAGTCGCTCCACAGCGGTCTTCCGGAGCCCCGCCTCTGCCTTGGCCCTCTGGATCCTCAGTGTCACCCTGGCTCTCCGTCTCCTCTTCCATCAGCTCAGTCTCCGTCAGTCGGCCCCCTGGTGGGGTCAGCCATATCTCCACCATGACTCCTCCCGCCGTCGACTCCACCAAGGGCCGCTATTCTGGCTGGCCTCTGGATTCCCGTCTGGCTCCTCCTGATCCGGGCTCCTCCCTGGCTCCTCCCTCCATCCACTCCGCACCTGCCCCACACCCACCTCCTGAACCCCCACCCTCCCTCCTCTGTTGGACGTTTGTCGGCACGAGGACATGCCGTTCCGGGAGGGGGTGAACTGTTATGGTTATGATATGTTTTGGTTTAGTTTTCGGTGTCCCCTTTCTCCTGCCTTGTTTGTTTCCATGGTTTTTGATTAATTAGCTCCACACCTGTTTCTGTTTCTCCCTGATTATGTTCCCAGTATTTAAAACCTGTGTTCTCCATTATTCCTTTGTCTGCTATTGAGTTGATTCCCATATATGCTACGTGAGTGTCTGTCTGCCCTGTATTGCCCGAAGCGAAGATTAAAAGACTATTTTTGAGTTTAAACCTGTATCTCCTCGTTCCACCTCCGTAGCCATTACACAACAGTAGGACTATATGAAAGGTGCATTTCTCTCGTACTGCAGATATGGCTAATCAGCATCGTCAACTTCATCTTTGCATAATAATAATAATAATAATAATAGCCTACAAGGAAGGAATAACTGACAATGCGGCGTTTAATTACAGAAAGAAAAAAAAAGAAGGTACCGTCACAAAGTTCTTGTTTGGCAAATTTAATATAAGCTATTCTGTGTCTTAAGACAAGTTAAGGTAGAACAAGTTCAATAAAACATCTTCATTATATTTCTACGGTAGACGAGAATAGCCAAACCAAAAAGAAACAAAGAAAACACAATGTAACATGAAACTGTACTCAATGGAATGCACACATGTGACTGAGACTAGTGCTGATCTAGTGGTCGCTGATTTTCTTAGGCTCAGCTGCGCGTGGATCGCGAGCTGTGTGTGTGTAGATTGGGCAAGGCTAAAAGGGCGGAATGAAAGTCTCAAAATTCAAATGAATCAAATAGAATCGATTCAGAAGAGAAGTGAATGAATGTACGCGTGTTGCCTGATCCACAAATGCACATTTTAATCGCTACATGCACAAATCATGATACTTTAATACAAACTATAACATTTGTATTCACATATGTCTCTATTTGAACAAAATGCTGCACATTAATGTAATTCTTAACTCTGCAGACACCGGTTGAAAAGCATTTGCTTCAGTGTAGTGAGCACATTTGCGAATTTTTCAAATCGTGTACACGTTAATGAATTGCACTGGGCCTTGTTCGTTGGTCGTTGTGTGTGGGGGGGACGTGAAATGCTGTAAACTATGAAAATGAAGTCTCTAAATTCAAATTAACTGAACAAGATTGACTCGAACTAGACGTCAATTAATGCATGCGTGTCACCTGATACATGTAGTATATTTTTATAGGTTAAAATATGAATTGTTCGAGTGTAATCATTATGAATATAGCCATTAATATATCCAGTTATACTTCCATTATAATCCCATATGCCTGTGTGTAAAAAATGCCTATGTGGCAAAATGTACAGACCACAGATGAGAAACATCTGGAAAACATAAGTGGGGGCTTTCTTTCTTGACCATAACAAGACTTGGGGGGGCTTTCTCTCTAGGGAGAATTGTCTGCACAAAGGAACCATTCTATGTATGGAATATATACCCCACGCCTTAAAGTCAGAACAGTATAAAAAGAAGACAAGATGATCATTCTGCAGATGTTTCGCTGCAGAGAGCATCTCCGTTTTGTTCTCATTGATGATGTAATAAAATGTATCTCCTGGCATCAAAACCCAAGACTGAGTGTGGTTCCTCAGACGAGCGGCAGACAACACCACAAATTTGCGACCCAGATGGGACTGGAAAAGAGCAGAGGAGTGGACGACCACTTTGGGCTGAATTTTGACGAACAACACACAACAATGGTGGCCACCGAATAGGTAAGCAATTTTGCTTATATAATTGGTGTGTGTTGTTTGCTGGTCTGCTCTTAGTGGTAAGGACACTTAAAATCTGCTCTTCCAGAATTAAAAATAAATAAATAACTAAAATAAAGTAAAAAAGGGGTTTTGATGTCAGAAGAAATAACTGCATGCACATATTTGGTTTACTGTTGGGAAGGCCTTGATAGATAACCTAAATTGAAGCTGGATGGTGTAGGCAGAAATACATTACGTGTAATGGTCTGGGTTTATTGTGGATTGGGCCTAAAAGGGCAGCAATCAACAATAAAGCAGATATAGTATAGAAAAGTGCGCAAAGACCTTTGGATACCGCTCTGTAGGAGAGGAATAGTACAGAGGGCTGAACGGAAAGGCAAAAATCCCTGCTGGGCGCTGATTTTTTACTGAGTTGAGGGAGATTAATCAGTAAAAGAGCGAGAGCCCTGCAGGTCACTCGAGGAAGAGTGTAGTGTTTTGTTGTATGAGACTGAAACTGTGTCCGTGTGAATGTCCGTATGAGTGATGGTGAATGTATGAGAAAATAAAGAAATTCCGTATTGGGTGGTTAAGAGCTGCGCACCCTCTTGGTCCATCACTTAAATGTGGCTTGGCATGGAGGGACGCAGCTCGTGACGCACTCGAGAGGGATGAATAAATCTCGAGCCCTGATTTAATATAAAGGGACAAAATAATGAGTGAATGACCCTCTAGATAAAGGGTCGAAGAATGAAAGAATAAAGCCTTGGCTGAATAAAAGGCTAGAGGGTGTGGAGGTGATTAAGAAAACAATATCAATAAAGACTGAATCAAGATCTTGTATAGACTTTTGCATGCTTGGTGTATGTGTGGAAGAGAAGGAGAACATTTTCAGAGATCAGTGCATTAGAAGTGAGATCAAGGAAGCAAGTTAAATAAGTATATTAAAATAATTATAAGTGTGGAAAAAAAATTGTAAAGAGAAGTAAAGATAAATAAAGAATTATTTTTTTTAAAAGATTACATACTGAGTGATTGTAAAATAGAGTTGAGACTATCAATAAAAATAAAAAAGAGTAAATGCATCAGACAGAATAAAGACTAAAATTAGGAGAAATTGGTTAAAAGAGTTCAATTAAAATTGAATTATAATAATATAGGAAAAAATCTCCAGTCACTCCAGTGGAAATATTAGGATTAAAATATCCACTGTGTAAAGGAGTTAATAAACAAGATATCAAACAAAAATGGCAGAAAGAAAGAAAGGGACAGCAAATTGAGATGGTCTCCCAGTACATAATAATAGGTAAACAGGGAGCAGCTTTAAATATACCAGAAGGTGAATTTGTTAAAAAATGGGTCAGTGAAACTAATTTGGTCCCACATATTGCAGTATATGTAGGAAAAAATTGGGAAGCAAAAGATTTAGGACCAATGATGAAAAAGGCAGAACAAAGCAAGTGGGAACCAACAGAACATCTATTGATTTTTCATTCAGCAAACAAAAATTATTTAAAAAATTTATGTGCAACCAGTTTGCTGGGAATTCCTCAAGAAGTAGTTATCGGTAAAAAGAAAATGACACAGATGTCTACAACATCTGAAATAATAAACCAAAATGAGACTGAGTTATATAAGAAAATGCAGCGACAAGTACCAACTGAACTATGGTCTCAACATGACACAGATATAGGATTAATAAAATCAGCAAATCCAGTAAGAGTAAAAAGGAAGGGGAGGACATATTAATAAATATAAAATAGGCAAGAAAAATATTAAAAGAGGCAGACAAAAATACGAAGAAAAAGGAAAGATTATTATCTGAGCTGCCCCCCTATTTGCACACAGAGGGAGAGGTCCAAATCCTCAAGGGAACAGTAGAAGTAACTGGATAAAGGCAAATGTAAGGACCAGTAGAGCTGGGAGAAAAAGAAAAAAAGGAACCAGCTGTGAAAACAAAGAGGCAAGAGAGAAAAGAAAGTGAAGGATATTTACAGATGGATTGTTATAGACAGTTTTAATAGCCTTAGAGAAGATGAAAACAAACCAAAATAAAACAAAATTTGAGGAAGTGTTAGAAGAAATAGAAGAGAAAATTAAAGAATCAGAAAAAGATACAAGAGGTAAATAGATTGGAAAGAGGGAGGAGTAAGTTGTTCGAAAGTATAGCGGAAGTGAACGAAGAAGAGGAGTTATTTGATAGAGGAAAATGGGAACAGGGCCACTGGCTGCACTCAGACCACTGGCTGCACAACTCCCAATTTTAATCAGGGGTGCGAAGGAACAATAAGTCCCCTGGGACAGGTCCCCACAGGACCTCGAGAGGCTGGTCACTCACCTCCCAGAAATTCAGGAGGGGCTGTGAGGGACATTAAAGCATTGCTGGCTAAAATAATAGGAGGGACAAAGATGGATGAAATTCTTCAAACAACTACCCTGGACAGAGCAATGAACTCTCATATTATGGATGGAATTGTTTTTGATGCATTCCGTCCAGCAGTGTGGCAGTCACTGCGTGCAGAGAAAAAGGATAAGGAAAATCCAACCACATATGTACAGGAAAAGGTGGAAACAAGAGACTGAAGGGAATCCATAAGGAGACCCATTAATGGCAACATTGTTTAAACATGCTGTGATTGATGCTATGCCGCCAGCCTTAAGGAGCAGGCTGGAGGATGCGGTCGGTTTAAACTCTAAAACACACAAAGAGTTTTGTGACCATGTGTCTCATGCCGTAGAACAAAACAGAAAAAATGAGCAAAAACTCAAGAGCCAAGAGAAAGAACTACAGCAAAAACTAACTCAATGGAGACAAAAACCAATACAGAGAGGCCAGAGAGGAAGAGGCAAACTTTATACTGGTCCTCCAGGTGTGTGCTGGGCATGTGGACAGCCCGGACATAATAAAATTGACTGTCCCACGTATCCATGGCAACAATACCCTCGGGGCGCAAGGGGGGAGAGCTGGCAACAGCCTAACCGAGGTACTTTACAGGGCCCAGTTAACCCTTGGGGAGGTCACAATGCAGGCTATAATGGGTGCCCAGAGAATTCTATAGGGGTAAGTCAGCTTCCAATTTTAACAAACGGAAGCTGATGAAGAGCCTATTATGCAAATTACCATAGAAGGAAAAAACACACCCATGATAACAGATACAGGTGGTCTATACTTGTTTAAATTTAAAATATGCCTCACATCTCCCCTTGTCTGAAATTTTTTTTACAAAGAAAATAGGATTCTCTGGAAAAATGCAATAAATTCCAATGACAGCTCCAGTGTGTCTACAAACAAGAAATCAAAGTATAACAATGCCCATTATGGTATCAAATCAGACTCTTATCAATGTGTTAGGAAGAGATGCATTATGTAAATTAGGGCTACAAATTTGGTGTTCTCCAGAAGAAATATATATCGAAGCAATAGGAACAGAAACAAAAATGGTGGTTACAGAGCCAAAAGCTAATATCTATTGGACAGGACAGATAGAACAAGATGTGAGACAGACAGTCAATAAGTTGGTAAAGTATATTGAAATACAAATTCCTGAATCACAGCTATCAAAAACAGAATTTCATTGCACAATGATATATGATCCAGAAAGAGTTAAAAAATAATAAAAAGAGAGAAAGAAAATAAAAGAAAGAAAGAAAGAAAAAATAGAAAAAATAAGGTGATTAATTTCTGCTATGATGCTACCAAAAAGTCTTGCAATAATCAAATGTCAGGCACACAAGAAGGGAAATTATTATGTTATTAATGATATTAAGGGAAACAATGCAGCAAATATAG
>NW_015505614.1:89170-90424 GCF_001515645.1 Sinocyclocheilus grahami | reverse complement strand
ACAGATAGAACAAGATGTGAGACAGACAGTCAATAAGTTGGTAAAGTATATTGAAATACAAATTCCTGAATCACAGCTATCAAAAACAGAATTTCATTGCACAATGATATATGATCCAGAAAGAGTTAAAAAATAATAAAAAGAGAGAAAGAAAATAAAAGAAAGAAAGAAAGAAAAAATAGAAAAAATAAGGTGATTAATTTCTGCTATGATGCTACCAAAAAGTCTTGCAATAATCAAATGTCAGGCACACAAGAAGGGAAATTATTATGTTATTAATGATATTAAGGGAAACAATGCAGCAAATATAGAAGCTAAAAAAGCTTCAGGGTGTCAAACAGCAGTATTAGCACCTGTAGTACTTATCAAACCTCAACCTCAATTAGAGGATATAATTTGAGTTCAACAACAAGCAGACGCCTATGAACAATCAATGTGGCACCAAAGGGGAGCTAAAAAAGACTCACAAGAGATCTGGTGTACACATGAAGGAACAATGGTTGCACCTACTTCACTTTTGAATATTCTTATTGCAGATGCGCATGGTTTCGACCATTGCGCAAGGGGGGAAGTGATAAGAAAAATTAAAAACCAAGGATATTGGTCTCTTTATTTATATGAAATGATAAGAAAAATTAAACAACAAGGATATTGGTCTCCTTATTTATATGCAATGGTGGATGAATTTTTGTCCACATGTGAAGTTTGTGCCAAATACAATGTAAGGAAAGGGATAGCGACACCAATAGGCCATATACAGTGGGGCAAATAAGTATTTGATACACTGCTGATTTTTCAAGTTTTCCCACTTACAAAGAATGGAGAGATCTGTAATTTTCATCGTAGGTACACCTCAACTGTGAGAGACAGAATCAAAAAAAAATCCAGAAAATCACATTGTATGATTTTTAAATAATTAATTTCCATTTTATTGCATGAAATAAGTATTTGATCACCTACCAACCAGCAAGAATTCTAGCTCTCACAGACCTGTTAGTTTGTCTTTAAGAAGCCCTCCTATCCTCCAGCACTAAACTTAATTGGATTGATGCATTACCTCTTGCACTAATGAGCTATCGCATGAAATCTAACAGGAGCACTCACTTAGCATCGCATGAAATGCTTACGGGTCGACCCATGCTGTGCTAAATGGTAGAGGTTCCTACAAAGGACCTCCTCTAGAGCAATTACAAATGGACCTTCGATCATATATGAAGAAATTAACTGCCATACATAGAGCTATCTATTTACAGG
>NW_015505614.1:78751-88791 GCF_001515645.1 Sinocyclocheilus grahami | reverse complement strand
TATTTACAGGGGGGAAAAAAGAAAATGGAACGAGCCCAGGAGAAAAGAGACCCTACGAAGTGGTGAGAGCTACTCCAGCAGCAGTCAAAGTGGGGGGAAACACAACCTGGCATCATCTGGACCACTGTACTAAAGTTCCCACAGAAAAGAAGGAAAGAAAAGAAAAAAAGACAAGAGAACTATGCTAATCCTGTGATATTCTACGTGTGATGTTTTAAATGTGTTTTTATGTCTTTATACATAACTGTGACAACCGCAGGCAAGCGCTGAACCAGTTGCACGCTCATGCTTATAACATTGTTTTCTATAGAAGTAGAAATTATGGAGACTGGATCTTTTACTCCCTTCCTAGTCAAGTGAGGGGGGGAGACGTTTGGTCCTGATGCTCCAAAACCAGAGTGATACTGCATCATTTAGACATTGGTAATAAAACAGAGTGACTTATTAAGTCACTGAGTAGTGTTAACTAATACGCCTGAATTATGAAGTAGCACTCTGGGTAAAAAATACTAAGCGAATGTGAGACTTACTAAGTCTCAAAGGGAGGAATGTAGTATATTTTTATAGGTTAAAATATGAATTGTTCGAGTGTAATCATTATGAATATAGCCATTAATATATCCAGTTATACTTCCATTATAATCCCATATGCCTGTGTGTAACAAATGCCTACATGGCAAAATGTACAGACCACAGATGAGAAACATCTGGAAAACATAAGTGGGGGCTTTCTTTCTTTACCATAACAAGACTTGGGGGGGCTTTCTCTCTAGGGAGAATTGTCTGCACAAAGGAACCATTCTATGCATGGAATATATACCCCACGCCTTAAAGTCAGAACAGTATAAAAAGAAGACAAGATGATCATTCTGATGTTTGATGCAGATGTTTCGCTGCAGAGAGCATCTCCGTTTTGTTCTCATTGATGATGTAATAAAATGTATCTCCTGGCATCAAAACCCAAGACTGAGTGTGGTTCCTCAGATGAGCAGCAGACAACACCACATCCACATATGCACAGATTCCTTTTTGCATGAGCAATTTATGATATATTAATGCAGAACAGAACATTTTTATTCGCAAACATGTCTGTATTTGTACAAATCGCTGCACAATCATTTAATCCAGAATTCCACAGACTCAAATTGAAAGCCATTTGTTTGTGGTTAAGATACATGTATAAAATGTATGCAGTACATGGATAATTGTGCATGCATCTATTAATCATTTTGAGTCTAATATCATCCCATAGGCTATAGCATGTAACATTTCAGATGAAAACGGCGGCAGACTTCGATCGGCTCCTCCCCGTTTGAGTGCGTTCTTTTTCAATCCTCAGTCCACAGCGGCGCAGAGCGAGAAAAAGAGGACAAGGTGTGTGTTTATCGATAGATTGTTATAATATCTGCATCTGTGCAGTTCTTTGTCATAAATACAGTTTACAAAATATCATGGGGGAGCAATCGGTTCCCCATCTACTGTAGCCTAAGTTTTTGCTGCGTTCACCCCTCATCACACCACAGGTTTCCTCCAGTGAAATAGAAGCACATATGAACGCATGTAAGCCTACTTTATAAAACGATGTTGCCATTTTATATATATATGTAAAATGGTAACATCATATGCAATATATAACAATATAACAATAACAATATATATATTATACCCTCATTGAAATGAAAATCCTGGAATCGCCCCTGATTACAGAGATTACTGACATGTTCATCAGAACTTAAAAAACACATGGTTCACTTCTGCTTTAAACACACATATTAATAAATGTATTAATATTATCTAAAATGATCTAAATTACATGCAGCAGATACTTTCTTGATTATAAAATACAGTTTGCAAACACACCTGACATACTTGAATGATACACTCTTTTTGCCATGTTTTAAGTGAAAAATGAGCAATGCTAATATAGCTTTGAGACACCTGTTCACCTGTTCACCGTCAAAAGTGTCCATATGGGATCATATTCCTGCCAAATGTATTGCAGTCACGGATAAAAAAATAACAAGCGTGAAACCAACATTTAAAAACGCAAGTAAAATTATATTGCACAAAATCTAAAAATGAAAGCAAAGTTTTCAGAATAGCAAACAATGGTTACGGATCAAAAAATAATAAGTGTAAATCAAAAATGTAATAACGCATTTTTAAAAAATAAGCACGAATCAAAACTTTAAACACATTTAAAATCATATTACACAACACTGAAATATAAATGCAAAATTATCCAAATTGCACACAAAAACATGTTTTCCTTCATTATATTTCTCTGTTTTTTGTTCTCTGAGACATTTTCTGCACATATTTTTATTTTTTGTATGCTTATGCTGTTTTTTACGGTGGCCGAGAAGTGCAAAGCAAATCACAATTCTGAAAACAAAACCAATTACAAATGCAAATGCAAGTCTAAAAAACAAAATAACAATTCAGAAAGCACAACAACAATTCAGAAAACAGTATAACAAGTCAGAAAACACAATGACAAATTCGAAAACAAAATAAGTCAGAAAACACAACGACAAATCCGAAAACAAATTAACAAGTCAGAAAACACAACGTCAAATCAGACAAACCGGAAATAGGTAGGTATAGTTTGAGACAGCGCCATTGGTTTGGGATTACTCACCGCTGACTGGACGAGACATCTGTCAACCAACGTATACAGGAAGAACCAGCCGAAATGGCGCAGATGGATAAGCGCTTGTTGTTGGCTTTTTGACGCGATCGACCCGGGTTCGATCCTGCCTTTTGCCGAACTTTTTTTCCCTCCCTTTTCAAATCCCTTTTTATTCCACATTCTGCGCTTCTTCTTCCAAATGTTGCAGTTAGAGTTTCATGTAAATCAGGGAGGGCTAAAACATCATCATTGGTCCACTAGTTCTAGACAGACAGCTCCTCCTCTAGCCAATCAGTCGAAGAGGGGCGGTGACGTCACTCCAGCGCACCTCATTACTGCCTATGCTCAGTGTTCTGTTCACTTGCATAGGTGAAAATGGACAACTGTCGGCTGGGAAACATCTTTCCATACAGGACACCGTTATATGTGTCTGTCTGTCACTGCTGTACACCTACCTGGCGATCCATTAATGTTAAATGAGTAAATTGGTGAATTAATTTGGAATTAATGTAATGTTTTTGCATTGAAAACGATAGTGCTACAGAGTAGACAGTTACAGAGGCCAGGTGGATTTGATATACACAATGATTTATTGTGTTGTGTTTATTTGCATAGCTACATATATAATTGCCTAACACTATAATATTAAGTTCTACATAACAACAATATGAAAGTAAAACAGCCAGTAGGTGGCGGTAAGTTACTGTCTTTAGAATAAGACATTGAGGGTGTATTCACACCTGTCTTGTTTGGTTCGATTGAATCGAACTCAAGATAGTTTCCCCTCTTGATGCGGACCTTTTTGGCTGGTGTGAATACAGCAATCGCACTCGGGTGCGGACCAAACAACCGCACCAAGACCCAGCTGAAGAGGTGGTCTCGGTCCGCTTCCAAACTAACTCTGGTACGGTTCGTTTAAGGTGTGAATATGACCTGACCTCGATCCGACCCAATTGCAGAAATCACACTCAGAAACAGACAGCTCGCGCATATAGTGCTGTTTTTTGCGTTTCAGTGGCTTAAATCATTTGTTTTTAAACCACAATGCTTAAAAACAGATGCAAATGGTGAGTTTGCACAGCAACGTGACGTGAGCGCACTAAATAGGCTAAAGCTTGCCGCAAAAATTACCATGCCTATGTTAGGGGAAAATAGTAAGTAGAGATTGACCGATATATCGATTTACCGATATTTTTCCTGATATTTAAGCATTTTACCGTAATCTGATATCGGTTTTGTAATATCGGATTCACCGATAAACGCCGCCATCTTGTGGGCGTTTTGAGAATTGCATGCAGGATCGCCACCCAGTAAATGACAAAACTCTCTCCAAAATTTGGAAACAAATTGGGGTCCCCTGTCGGAAACCACGTCCATCGGGAGGCCATGAATGCGAAAGATGTGATCAACGACAGTAACCGCTGTCTCCTTGGCAGAGGGTAATTTGGGCAAGGGAATGAAATGGGCCGCCTTCGAAAACCGGTCTACTACGGTCAAAACGACCGTATTACCCTGGGAGGGCGGGAGGGCAGTGACATAATCGAGCGCGATGTGAGACCAGGGTCTCGAAGGGACAGACAGGGGTTGAAGTAACCCCTCCGGGGGTCGATTGGAAGACTTACCACGAGCAGAAACTGAGCAGGCCAAAACAAAATCTCGGATGTCACGAGCCATGGAACGCCACCAGAATCACTGTTTAACAAGAAAGTTAGTACGATTCACTCCTGGATGACAAGCCACGTTGGAACAATGACCCCACCGAATAACGTCGGACCGTAATCTCTCTGGCACAAATAACCGACTTGGTGGGTTCACGTTGATGTAGACGTGCATCTACCCAAAGAGCTAATTCGATGAGTCCATCAAGATCAGTGGGTAATTCCATCGTAAAAATCTCCTTCTGAATCCGGTCAGCCAACCCATGCAGGAACATGTCCCACTGCGCCTCCTCGTTCCACTTCGTTCCCGTCTCATCTCCTCCGCAAGTTTGTGGAACGAAGAGCAGCAAGGATGTTGGTTCTCCCACACCACCGTTCCCCACAAAGCTGTCGTCCCGACAGCAATGTCAAAACTAAAGCCACCTTGGACTGTTCGTTAGAAAAAGTCAAAGGTTGCAGAGAAAAGAACATGGAGCATTCTACATTTATTTTGCTTATTGTTAATATTACTGTTGTTGCTGTTGATGCTTTTTATAAATAAAATGTTTTTTATTGTTGTAATATAAAGATTAAATTTAACATGAAAGACTGCTAATTAACACTTAAAACACTTTAAAAAAAAAAGATGACTGAAAAGAGGAAAAACCAAAGTAAAGTATGTTCTTTCTTCACTCTTTTGTTACTTTATAACAGTAAATAAATATCGGTTCTGCATATCGGTTATCGGGCACATAAACATGCAAATAACTGGTATCGGTATCGGTTATAAAATATCAATATCGGTCGATCACTAATAGTAAGGAGACATTTGAATTTATTAATAAACTAGTGTTTTATGAGTCAGTGTAACAAAGATGAAGTTGATGAGCCTGACTCGCCATCTCATCATTGGACGCGCCTTCAGAAAGAAATGCATCTTTACGGATTACATAATAATAAAGAGTTTTTGTTTTGGATTTGAATTATTTAGTTTTGTAGTAATTTAAAGCTTTTTATAGATGTATTCATCATGTCTGCAAGGAAAATATTTGCTGTGTTTCGGTTCATTTTTGTGAAGCGCTCCTGCTCAAGACCCGAGACGGCAAGCGCATCCTTTTTTAAAATTTTATTATTTTACAAAAGCACAAAGTTTTCTTGATATTGTGAGTGCACACAAATAAAAATAGACCCTTTACAGTTCCGAACGATGTATTATTCTTACCTTTATGAGCAAAAATACAGCGTAATTAATTTGTTTCCACTGATGTCCTGAAGCGCGCTTCAGCTTCCACTCTCCGCACAAACGATTTGATATGCGCATAACAGCACACACTTATATAGGTTAAATGTTTAAACTAACATTGTAATGTGCTTTAAGTATTTTATATCTATAGATTTTATTTTCGGCAAGTCGTAATTTCAACATCGTCTGACATTCTCATATGATGCTCATAAGTTTCTTTATATTGCGTAAGTATCTGATAACACCAAATCAGTAAAAGAATAAAAATTGCACTATGAAAGATCTCCATGATTAGCCTGTTTGTGCACTTCCTGTTTTTCCCTGCTTGAGAATTTCTGTCCAATGAATGGATGACCTTAGTACACCTGTGGTTTTGTTTAGAATTTCTGGTTCTGGTTCACAAAAAGGGCAGTTTAAAAGCGAACCACACCAAACTAAAAAAATCAACGTTGTATTTGGTCCGGACCAAAGCAAGTGAACTAGCGGACTTCCCTGGTTTGTTTGGTTTGATTGAATCGAACTCAAGTTCGTTTCCCCTCTTGGTGTGGACCTTTTTGGCAGGTGTGAATACAGCAATTGCACTCGGGTGCGGACCAAACAACCGCACCGAGACCCAGCTGAAGAGGTTGTCTCGGTCCGCTTCCAAACGAACTCTGGTACGGCTTGTTTTAGGTGTGAATATGACCCGACCTCAATCCGACCCAATAGCAGAAATCACAGCTCGCGCATATAATGCTGTTATTTGCGTTTCAATGGCTTAAATCACTTGTTTTTAAACCACAATGCTTAAAAACACACGCAAATGATGAGTTTGCACAGCAACGTGACGTGAGCGCGCTTAATAGGCTAAAGCTTGCCGCAAAAATTACCATGACTATGTTGGGGGAAAATAGTGAGGAGATATTTTAATTATTTACTAATAAACTAGTGTTTTATGAGTCAGTGTCAGAATGAAGTTGATGATCCTGACTCGCCATCTCATCATTGGACGCGTCTTTTGAAAGAAATGCATCTTTACAGATTACATAAGAGGTTTTGGATTTTAATTAGTTCCTTTTGTAGTCATTTAACGCTTTCTATAGATATATTCATCAAGTCTGTAAGGAAAATATTCACTGAGTTTCGGTGTGTTTTTTGTGAAGCGCTGCTGTTCAAGACAGAGATGGCAAGCACATCCTATTAGTTTTCTATATTTGACAAAAGCACACTGTTTTCTTGATATTGTGAATGCACACAAATAAAAAGACCCTTCTGACTCGCCATCTCATCATTGGACGCGTCTTTAGAAAGAAATTCATCTTTACGGATTACATAATAATAAGAGTATTTGTTTTGGATTTGAATTATTTAGTTTTGTAGTCATTTAAAGCTTTCTATAGGTATATTCTATAGGAAATTATTTGCGGAGTTTCGGTTCATTTTTGTGAAGCGCTCCCGAGATGGCAAGCGCATTCTATTTGTTTTCTTTATTTTACAATAGCACAACGGTTTCTTGATATTGTGAGTGCACACACATAAAAATAGACCCTTTACAGTTCCGAACGATGTATTATTCTTACCTTTATGAGCAAAAATGACGGCGTATTTAATTTGTTTCCACTAATGTCCTGAAGCGCTTCAGCTTCCAATCTCCGCACAAATGATTGGATATGTGCCTAATAGTGCATATTTATATAGGTTAAATGTTTAAACTAACATTGTTATATGCTTTAAGTTTTATATATATATATATATACATATATATATATTATTTTCAGCAAGTCATAATAAAATTTCACATAAAAATTTCACTATGAAAGATCTCCATGATTAGCATGTTTTTGCACTTCTTGTTTTTCCCTGCTTGAGAACTTCTGTCCAATGAATGGATGACCTTAGCACACATGTGGTTTTGTTTACTATTTCTGGTCCACTTGCAAAAAAGGGCAGTGTGAAAGCGAACTGCACCAAACAAAAAAAATCAACATTGTGTTTGGTTCGGACCAAAGCAAGTGAATTAGCGGACTTTCCTGGTGTGATTCAAATGGCTGATTCATTCAGTAAGGAATAAAGCGAATCATTCAATACGAAAGGCTGCTGTGTTGCTTGTAGAGGACACTGTTCTGCTGTGGCTTTGTTTGTACTCTTTGTCGAAATAGAGCAAAATGAGAAAATAGTTACTATTAATAGTTAACTCACTCAAAATATACTTCTTGTTATATTGATTCAGTTCAATAAACATTTGCAATGGTCTTGATATTAAGAAAAACACTCTTCCTCGTGTTTTGCTTAAAGGTCACATATTTGACCCCTTTCTGGAGTTGTATTTTAAGTCTTGATGTCCTTAAGAATATATATATTTGCGGTATAAGTACCAAAAACCATCTCAATATATTACAGCTCCTCTCTCATGAGCTCTGCAAAGAACAGGTCAATTTTGGCCTGTCTAATTAATATTCATGAGCCTCTATTCTGATCGGCCTCTTGTTTTCTGAGTGACGCACGGCCAGGCCAACCACAGGTAACTAGGGTTATGTATGCTGTAGCCTGCTGTGGATTGGTGATACTCACAAGTAAGGTCAATAGAAACACCGGTAATGATGGTCACTGCTGAGGGAAATGTTGTTCGGCCTTACATGTTTGAGCCGAACTCAGACCCAGAATCGGCGACGGCAGGAGACAACCAACCACCTTCTCAAACCCGCTTACAACAGGATGTTTCAGAATGATAATTCATGTTATTTTTTCCAAACACCGAATGCAGTAAATACAAACCTGACCAGCCGAGTGTTTGCGATCACGTGAACTTGAAGACACTTGTACAAATGCGGATGGGTGACATGAATGGAAATGATTCCAGATTGGCGATGTAGTATTTGGTTTCTGTATTCTGTACTGTATTTTCCTGTGCTCAAACCTGCCAATCTAAAGGATCAAACGCTGTGTATAGTGTTTGAGGTAATTTGTGAATTAGCATAGACTTATAGTCTAAATAAAACAATTTGCAACTTTTACTATTATTACATAAAGTAAATCACAGCTACTTTATGCAGGCTGTGTGCTTTTAACTGTATGTCATAAAATAAATTATAGTGCCATTCTTTACAAACAACATTTATTTTAAATGCTAAGCCTATAACTCATTTAAAACGAAACTAAAAACTGAACCTCCTGCTGGGCTCACATAACTCTCATTTCCATGAGTGAATCGTTAGACGCGGTGTAACATTTGGTTGATAAACTATTAGCCTATTTATTTTTTAAAGAAGGCTTTGTACTGTATCTGAATATCTACTTAAACAACATCCTTCACATATGCAATAAATTTGTTTGGAAAACACCACGGCATGGCGATGCTCGCGCTGACCAGCAAAACCTATATATTGTACAAAAGACAAGCTAAATTGAGTAACCAAAGCCTTTTGTATGTTTAGTTGTCTCATTTACTTTGATGATGAAGAGGCTGCGATGTAAAGTTTGCAGTGCTAGAACTGATTATGTTGTGTGCGCCGGCACGAACACTTGGGTTACTCACATCAGCGGAAAGATGTGATATCCGTCAGATAGGAGCAAGACATCATTCAAAACGATCTATTTTTTATCTGTGTACCTTCCAAACAACAGTGAAACGTTGTACTTTTGTAAAATACAGAAAGCATACAAAATGCACTTTCCATACTGTTAACCTCTTCCTGAAATGAAGAAAAACTCAGCGATACTGTCTAACGTTACACTTGTCACACAGAATGAGAAATATATTTAGAGAAACCTTGAAGTACCCGCTTTTACCTGTTTACGTTTTGCTTATTTGACATTAAATGCATTATATAAGTCACTTTGGAATATAAATCGCAAGTTTAGAAGATAAAAAATGCTACGTAGTCCGGAAAATACAGAATAGCAAAAAAAAATTCTGGACCCCTGGCTTTGGGTCATGACATGGACCCCAGTTTGAAAACCTTACTCTTACTCATATTATCCTCTCCTAACAGTAATAACCATAACAAGACTTATAATCAGTCAAGTAAAGGCGAGCCAGGCACATCAGTCACTTCGCAAGGCCGGTGTTCCGGCGAATTCAGTTTCCGTTTCCCCCTCACAGCGCCTGCGCAACTTCGCAGTGTTGCCAAGTCCGCGGTTTTCCAGCGGTAGTTTTTAGTAGCAATTGGGTGTTTCTTTTTTAAATATCCTGGCAACCCTGAAACTTCAGTACTAAAATCATGATGTCATGATTTCGCCCCGGCTAAGCAAGTCAGCTTATGGTGGTTTTGCTGTCTTTCTGCAAGCAACGTTCATTTCACCATGGTAATTAGATCATTTGTAATTAAATACGTATTAATGTACAGCAATGGTGTAACGGGGCTGACAAGATGCGAGACGTGCGAATCCATATGCAAGCTTTTTATTAGGAGAAGACAGAGACGTGGTCATAAAACAGGCATGGGTCAGATAATGGCAGACAGGTATATGGCGGGCAAAACACAAGAATAGTCCTAGGGCTAGCGTAGGTCGACGATCGGCAGACAGAATCACAGGGGCGAGACTAGAG
>NW_015505614.1:66341-78377 GCF_001515645.1 Sinocyclocheilus grahami | reverse complement strand
AGACCCAGCTGAAGAGGTTGTCTCGGTCCGCTTCCAAACGAACTCTGGTACGGCTTGTTTTAGGTGTGAATATGACCCGACCTCAATCCGACCCAATAGCAGAAATCACAGCTCGCGCATATAATGCTGTTATTTGCGTTTCAATGGCTTAAATCACTTGTTTTTAAACCACAATGCTTAAAAACACACGCAAATGATGAGTTTGCACAGCAACGTGACGTGAGCGCGCTTAATAGGCTAAAGCTTGCCGCAAAAATTACCATGACTATGTTGGGGGAAAATAGTGAGGAGATATTTTAATTATTTACTAATAAACTAGTGTTTTATGAGTCAGTGTCAGAATGAAGTTGATGATCCTGACTCGCCATCTCATCATTGGACGCGTCTTTAGAAAGAAATTCATCTTTACGGATTACATAATAATAAGAGTATTTGTTTTGGATTTGAATTATTTAGTTTTGTAGTAATTTAAAGCTTTTTATAGATGTATTCATCATGTCTGCAAGGAAAATATTTGCTGTGTTTCGGTTCATTTTTGTGAAGCGCTCCTGCTCAAGACCCGAGACGGCAAGCGCATCCTTTTTTAAAATTTTATTATTTTACAAAAGCACAAAGTTTTCTTGATATTGTGAGTGCACACAAATAAAAATAGACCCTTTACAGTTCCGAACGATGTATTATTCTTACCTTTATGAGCAAAAATACAGCGTAATTAATTTGTTTCCACTGATGTCCTGAAGCGCGCTTCAGCTTCCACTCTCCGCACAAACGATTTGATATGCGCATAACAGCACACACTTATATAGGTTAAATGTTTAAACTAACATTGTAATGTGCTTTAAGTATTTTATATCTATAGATTTTATTTTCGGCAAGTCGTAATTTCAACATCGTCTGACATTCTCATATGATGCTCATAAGTTTCTTTATATTGCGTAAGTATCTGATAACACCAAATCAGTAAAAGAATAAAAATTGCACTATGAAAGATCTCCATGATTAGCCTGTTTGTGCACTTCCTGTTTTTCCCTGCTTGAGAATTTCTGTCCAATGAATGGATGACCTTAGTACACCTGTGGTTTTGTTTAGAATTTCTGGTTCTGGTTCACAAAAAGGGCAGTTTAAAAGCGAACCACACCAAACTAAAAAAATCAACGTTGTATTTGGTCCGGACCAAAGCAAGTGAACTAGCGGACTTCCCTGGTTTGTTTGGTTTGATTGAATCGAACTCAAGTTCGTTTCCCCTCTTGGTGTGGACCTTTTTGGCAGGTGTGAATACAGCAATTGCACTCGGGTGCGGACCAAACAACCGCACCGAGACCCAGCTGAAGAGGTTGTCTCGGTCCGCTTCCAAACGAACTCTGGTACGGCTTGTTTTAGGTGTGAATATGACCCGACCTCAATCCGACCCAATAGCAGAAATCACAGCTCGCGCATATAATGCTGTTATTTGCGTTTCAATGGCTTAAATCACTTGTTTTTAAACCACAATGCTTAAAAACACACGCAAATGATGAGTTTGCACAGCAACGTGACGTGAGCGCGCTTAATAGGCTAAAGCTTGCCGCAAAAATTACCATGACTATGTTGGGGGAAAATAGTGAGGAGATATTTTAATTATTTACTAATAAACTAGTGTTTTATGAGTCAGTGTCAGAATGAAGTTGATGATCCTGACTCGCCATCTCATCATTGGACGCGTCTTTAGAAAGAAATTCATCTTTACGGATTACATAATAATAAGAGTATTTGTTTTGGATTTGAATTATTTAGTTTTGTAGTCATTTAAAGCTTTCTATAGGTATATTCTATAGGAAATTATTTGCGGAGTTTCGGTTCATTTTTGTGAAGCGCTCCCGAGATGGCAAGCGCATTCTATTTGTTTTCTTTATTTTACAATAGCACAACGGTTTCTTGATATTGTGAGTGCACACACATAAAAACAGACCCTTTACAGTTCCGAACGATGTATTATTCTTACCTTTATGAGCAAAAATGACGGCGTATTTAATTTGTTTCCACTAATGTCCTGAAGCGCTTCAGCTTCCAATCTCCGCACAAATGATTGGATATGTGCCTAATAGTGCATATTTATATAGGTTAAATGTTTAAACTAACATTGTTATATGCTTTAAGTTTTATATATATATATATATACATATATATATATTATTTTCAGCAAGTCATAATAAAATTTCACATAAAAATTTCACTATGAAAGATCTCCATGATTAGCATGTTTTTGCACTTCTTGTTTTTCCCTGCTTGAGAACTTCTGTCCAATGAATGGATGACCTTAGCACACATGTGGTTTTGTTTACTATTTCTGGTCCACTTGCAAAAAAGGGCAGTGTGAAAGCGAACTGCACCAAACAAAAAAAATCAACATTGTGTTTGGTTCGGACCAAAGCAAGTGAATTAGCGGACTTTCCTGGTGTGATTCAAATGGCTGATTCATTCAGTAAGGAATAAAGCGAATCATTCAATACGAAAGGCTGCTGTGTTGCTTGTAGAGGACACTGTTCTGCTGTGGCTTTGTTTGTACTCTTTGTCGAAATAGAGCAAAATGAGAAAATAGTTACTATTAATAGTTAACTCACTCAAAATATACTTCTTGTTATATTGATTCAGTTCAATAAACATTTGCAATGGTCTTGATATTAAGAAAAACACTCTTCCTCGTGTTTTGCTTAAAGGTCACATATTTGACCCCTTTCTGGAGTTGTATTTTAAGTCTTGATGTCCTTAAGAATATATATATTTGCGGTATAAGTACCAAAAACCATCTCAATATATTACAGCTCCTCTCTCATGAGCTCTGCAAAGAACAGGTCAATTTTGGCCTGTCTAATTAATATTCATGAGCCTCTATTCTGATCGGCCTCTTGTTTTCTGAGTGACGCACGGCCAGGCCAACCACAGGTAACTAGGGTTATGTATGCTGTAGCCTGCTGTGGATTGGTGATACTCACAAGTAAGGTCAATAGAAACACCGGTAATGATGGTCACTGCTGAGGGAAATGTTGTTCGGCCTTACATGTTTGAGCCGAACTCAGACCCAGAATCGGCGACGGCAGGAGACAACCAACCACCTTCTCAAACCCGCTTACAACAGGATGTTTCAGAATGATAATTCATGTTATTTTTTCCAAACACCGAATGCAGTAAATACAAACCTGACCAGCCGAGTGTTTGCGATCACGTGAACTTGAAGACACTTGTACAAATGCGGATGGGTGACATGAATGGAAATGATTCCAGATTGGCGATGTAGTATTTGGTTTCTGTATTCTGTACTGTATTTTCCTGTGCTCAAACCTGCCAATCTAAAGGATCAAACGCTGTGTATAGTGTTTGAGGTAATTTGTGAATTAGCATAGACTTATAGTCTAAATAAAACAATTTGCAACTTTTACTATTATTACATAAAGTAAATCACAGCTACTTTATGCAGGCTGTGTGCTTTTAACTGTATGTCATAAAATAAATTATAGTGCCATTCTTTACAAACAACATTTATTTTAAATGCTAAGCCTATAACTCATTTAAAACGAAACTAAAAACTGAACCTCCTGCTGGGCTCACATAACTCTCATTTCCATGAGTGAATCGTTAGACGCGGTGTAACATTTGGTTGATAAACTATTAGCCTATTTATTTTTTAAAGAAGGCTTTGTACTGTATCTGAATATCTACTTAAACAACATCCTTCACATATGCAATAAATTTGTTTGGAAAACACCACGGCATGGCGATGCTCGCGCTGACCAGCAAAACCTATATATTGTACAAAAGACAAGCTAAATTGAGTAACCAAAGCCTTTTGTATGTTTAGTTGTCTCATTTACTTTGATGATGAAGAGGCTGCGATGTAAAGTTTGCAGTGCTAGAACTGATTATGTTGTGTGCGCCGGCACGAACACTTGGGTTACTCACATCAGCGGAAAGATGTGATATCCGTCAGATAGGAGCAAGACATCATTCAAAACGATCTATTTTTTATCTGTGTACCTTCCAAACAACAGTGAAACGTTGTACTTTTGTAAAATACAGAAAGCATACAAAATGCACTTTCCATACTGTTAACCTCTTCCTGAAATGAAGAAAAACTCAGCGATACTGTCTAACGTTACACTTGTCACACAGAATGAGAAATATATTTAGAGAAACCTTGAAGTACCCGCTTTTACCTGTTTACGTTTTGCTTATTTGACATTAAATGCATTATATAAGTCACTTTGGAATATAAATCGCAAGTTTAGAAGATAAAAAATGCTACGTAGTCCGGAAAATACAGAATAGCAAAAAAAAATTCTGGACCCCTGGCTTTGGGTCATGACATGGACCCCAGTTTGAAAACCTTACTCTTACTCATATTATCCTCTCCTAACAGTAATAACCATAACAAGACTTATAATCAGTCAAGTAAAGGCGAGCCAGGCACATCAGTCACTTCGCAAGGCCGGTGTTCCGGCGAATTCAGTTTCCGTTTCCCCCTCACAGCGCCTGCGCAACTTCGCAGTGTTGCCAAGTCCGCGGTTTTCCAGCGGTAGTTTTTAGTAGCAATTGGGTGTTTCTTTTTTAAATATCCTGGCAACCCTGAAACTTCAGTACTAAAATCATGATGTCATGATTTCGCCCCGGCTAAGCAAGTCAGCTTATGGTGGTTTTGCTGTCTTTCTGCAAGCAACGTTCATTTCACCATGGTAATTAGATCATTTGTAATTAAATACGTATTAATGTACAGCAATGGTGTAACGGGGCTGACAAGATGCGAGACGTGCGAATCCATATGCAAGCTTTTTATTAGGAGAAGACAGAGACGTGGTCATAAAACAGGCATGGGTCAGATAATGGCAGACAGGTATATGGCGGGCAAAACACAAGAATAGTCCTAGGGCTAGCGTAGGTCGACGATCGGCAGACAGAATCACAGGGGCGAGACTAGAGCGATAAATCCAGGGAGACAGGCAAAGATCAGAACCGAGAAAACTGGAAAACTGACACAAGGAACCACGGGAAGGATAACAGGAACTAGGAAAACTAACAGGCTAAGTAATACTTGGCAGTGAATGAGTGAATGGGTGAGTGATATATAGTGAGTGAGTGATGTGAAACAGCTGTGTGCAATCAGTGAAAACGTGTTTTACTAATGTGTCTCATTACAAGAGATTTGTACATTTGTGCAGTGAAAATGTGTTGAAAATCAGGGGGGTTAGGATGATTCCAAGGGCCTGGCATTAGAGGGGGGCCCCCGAGTGGGGAAGCGATTTCTAATGAGGGAAACCCCCCGGACCGCGAATTCTACCGAGGGGGACCCTAAAATGTTAGAACCAACAGCCTTGTACATATAGCGTGGTTGTGCTTCGGGTGATCCTTGAAATTGTCCCAGCTCTAGGTCCTTTCTGACGTCGTCCCCTCCTCTTTCTCCCACTTGTGCGCTTTCTGTACTGTTCTGTATAAATAAAAACAAAAACATCAAAAATAAATCCTCATAAAATATCAACTTTGATACTGTGAAATATCTTTAACTGAAAACTGAATGCAAAACAAATCACATACAATATTTTCACTTTACAGTTCAATAACAGTTGGGTTGGAAACAAAGTGCACAACACTATTCATTAAACACGTATTTAATGTATTAAAAAAATATATAACACACCTAATGCATGGCATTCACATAAGGAAAATGTGGAAAAATCTCTAAAAGACAGACATTTACACATAACTTACCAGCAACACAACATCAGATCAGCATCTAACTTTAGCATCTGTGATAAAGCAATACAAAAATGCACACACACAGGTATTTATCTTCTGGAGGTTTTGTCTCCGCAAAATAAATAAAATAAAATAATAGATGTTGACAATTATTATGACCTTTTTTAAATCTTACATTGATTGATTGATTGTATTAAAAAATGATCTGATGTTTTGTAACATTTTATAATGACTAATTAGACTTATTCACTTTACGTCTGTGTGTGTGGAACATAGCAGACTCAGGGAAAGCAGAGGGATCCATGTGCAGAGATTTATTTGTAGCAACAGAGCAAATCACAGTCTTTTAATCTGGGTAACACAGTCCAGGGTCAAACACCAAGAAAACTGTCCAATCGGTAAACCAAATCCAAAAACACACATCCAAGAGGGTAAACGATGAGACAAGTCAGATAATCCAAAAACAAGGCAAGACACATCAATGAAAAATATCAGATTTGCAGACTAGGCAAACAACACTTCACAAATTACAAATGGATGTTACAGTGTGTGTCTATGTGTGTGTGTGTGTGTGAGGGTTTGGCCTACATTATGAGGGTTAGGCTAGTGTCCTCATAATATAGTTTGTACTCAGGTTTCAGGTCTGTGTACCTCCATTATTAGGACATACAGTAACATTTTTTTTAAAAATGCTAAATGTTTTCTGTGAGGCTTATGTTTAGAGTTAGGGAACAGAAATCAGATAATATAACATATCATTAGTTCAGTTTAAATACCATTATATCTTTGGAAATTCCCCAAAAATCCATGTAACACAATGCTTTGATGATAAAACGCAAAATAATTTTCACTTTATTTCTGACATATCTGCTCTGTATGCTGAGCATGTTCATGCTAAATAATATATACAACCAGAGCCGGAAAATACAGAATAGCAAAAAAAAATTCTGGACCCCTGGCTTTGGGTCATGACATGGACCCCAGTTTGAAAACCTTACTCTTACTCATATTATCCTCTCCTAACAGTAATAACCATAACAAGACTTATAATCAGTCAAGTAAAGGCGAGCCAGGCACATCAGTCACTTCGCAAGGCCGGTGTTCCGGCGAATTCAGTTTCCCTGTTCCCCTCACAGCGCCTGCGCAACTTCGCAGTGTTGCCAAGTCCGCGGTTTTCCAGCGGTAGTTTTTAGTAGCAATTGGGTGTTTCTTTTTTAAATATCCTGGCAACCCTGAAACTTCAGTACTAAAATCATGATGTCATGATTTCGCCCCGGCTAAGCAAGTCAGCTTATGGTGGTTTTGCTGTCTTTCTGCAAGCAACGTTCATTTCACCATGGTAATTAGATCATTTGTAATTAAATACGTATTAATGTACAGCAATGGTGTAACGGGGCTGACAAGATGCGAGACGTGCGAATCCATATGCAAGCTTTTTATTAGGAGAAGACAGAGACGTGGTCATAAAACAGGCATGGGTCAGATAATGGCAGACAGGTATATGGCGGGCAAAACACAAGAATAGTCCTAGGGCTAGCGTAGGTCGACGATCGGCAGACAGAATCACAGGGGCGAGACTAGAGCGATAAATCCAGGGAGACAGGCAAAGATCAGAACCGAGAAAACTGACAAGGCAAAACAAGGAACCACGGGAAGGATAACAGGAACTAGGAAAACTAACAGGCTAAGTAATACTTGGCAGTGAATGGTAGTTTGAGTGAGTGATATATAGTGAGTGAGTGATGTGAAACAGCTGTGTGCAATCAGTGAAAACGTGTTTTACTAATGTGTCTCATTACAAGAGATTTGTACATTTGTGCAGTGAAAATGTGTTGAAAATCAGGGGGGTTAGGATGATTCCAAGGGCCTGGCATTAGAGGGGGGCCCCCGAGTGGGGAAGCGATTTCTAATGAGGGAAACCCCCCGGACCGCGAATTCTACCGAGGGGGACCCTAAAATGTTAGAACCAACAGCCTTGTACATATAGCGTGGTTGTGCTTCGGGTGATCCTTGAAATTGTCCCAGCTCTAGGTCCTTTCTGACGTCGTCCCCTCCTCTTTCTCCCACTTGTGCGCTTTCTGTACTGTTCTGTATAAATAAAAACAAAAACATCAAAAATAAATCCTCATAAAATATCAACTTTGATACTGTGAAATATCTTTAACTGAAAACTGAATGCAAAACAAATCACATACAATATTTTCACTTTACAGTTCAATAACAGTTGGGTTGGAAACAAAGTGCACAACACTATTCATTAAACACGTATTTAATGTATTAAAAAAATATATAACACACCTAATGCATGGCATTCACATAAGGAAAATGTGGAAAAATCTCTAAAAGACAGACATTTACACATAACTTACCAGCAACACAACATCAGATCAGCATCTAACTTTAGCATCTGTGATAAAGCAATACAGAAATACACACACAGGTATTTATCTTCTGCAGGTTACATGTCCTTTACCCATTTGTAAACTCTGGTAACGTTATACTTTACTATTTTTGAAAGGTAATAAAGATAGCGATTTTCTTACCTCATTTTGCCAGTATGTTTGCAGGACCTCGCAGATCACATCTGACCCTTCTTGTGTTCACATTCCAGTTTTTGTTCTCCGTTGCACAAAATAAAAATGTAACAAGCAAATATTAAAATAATTCGGGACCGAGCAGTTTCAACTAGCAGCAGCTCACAGTCACCCGCCTCACTCCGAAAGACGATAATAACGGTCATATTTTCACATTTAGAAAGGCGAGAACAGTTTCATTGTCCAGTTTCCTGGATGACACGCAGATTAACCAATCATGATCAAAGCAATAAAGTAAAACAACCAATAGGAATTGTTTCAGCGTGGTAATGCAGCAAAATGTATTTAGTTTTATTGTTGTTAATGATGATAATATTTAACATATACCTTTAGGTTTTAGAATAGGTTTCATGATCAAAATATTGTAAAATGCTATTAAAATAATAATAAGGAGCTTAAATAATTTAATATTAATAATTTAATAGGCAGAAATGTATTTTGTATGCTGTTGAAGACATTACGTTGATTCAACATATACAGATCTTGTAAAAAAAATTAATGTTGAAAGTGTTTTTGTTAACCTTTTTCAACCATTTAGCGTTAAACATTTCAACCATATTTCAAAGTTGAAGGTTGGTCATGTGCTGGCTGGTTTTCAAGCATTCAGCATTAAACGTTGTTTCAATGTTACTGACCTTATTTCAACCATATTTCAACATTGAAGGTCGGTCATGTGCCGGTTGGGACGGTGTAACATCGGTTTTGCTTTGTTTCACAGAACTAATCGTTGCCTGGGTTGCGTACGTATGTGTGGGGCGGAGCTAACAAAATAGGGGCGAGACCCTTTTGGGGGGAGGGGTGTGTTTGTTTTGGTGATTTCAAATGTCAACATTGGCTACCAGAAATCGCTTACCCCACCTTTAAATATTATTGTATTTGGATTGTTCTTCTACAGGTTTTTAACAATACATCCATGCACAAACACTGCAAGCTAAAGTTTTGGATTATTTTCATGTTTTATACAGCATGTTTCCAAAATAAAACTGCTGTTTTACAATTTTGAGCATGTGGTAGTTTATTGAAGTTGACTGTAAAGCCATTCCAGCCAGTCATTTGATTTTTAACCTTTATAATGTACAGTGTTGATCTAAATGCAAACTAGGTTGTAATTGAACATACAGTTGTGTATTCACCCATGTTGCAAGGTATAACGGTGAAACAACATTGCGTTATCAGCGTTGATTCAATTTGCAAAATCAACTCCTAATTTAACGTTAATCCAACGTCTACAGAACGACCATAATTCACCCATGATGAAGGTAAAGCCCCGTACACACTGCCAGCGACTTTTTCGCTGTATGTCGCTAGACTCTCGTGCTGTGAAGACGCTTGTGGGCGTTCCTACTGCTGTCGCTCTAATGTTATTGGCACACTGCACGTCTTGATATATCTTTAGAAAATGCAATCACAAACTATATATATTGCCAGTAAAACTAAGATATCATTCTAATATGACTAGGAATTAGACTTAAAGGGGAAAAAAGTACAATTCTGCTGTTGGAGAGTGTTGTTATATAAACTTCAGCAGTGCTTGTGCATTAAATCATTAACCAGTGCTAAACTGTTCACTGCATCATATAATTAACAACTCGAACCATCAATGTATGAATCAAACTCACTTAAACAGCCAACAGTTTCTTTTCTAAGCATAATTTTTTTATACCCATGTATGTGGTTACAGTAAAATAATATAAAATAGTGAAATCGCTCCGGAAATCTGTCCTGTCTTGCCTGCACTCGAATCGGTGACTTGTGAGCGCCACTGCCAGATTCTTCACTCCTATTGGTTGTCGCTCGCGAAATTCGCTGTTCATTTGCATAAAGTTAAACATTTCTTAACTTTTGTCGCTTGACACGCCCACATTCTGTCGCCAACGGTCACTGTCGCTCGTGTCGCCGGTATGTCGCTTTGTGTTGCTGGCGGTGTGAAGGGGGCTTAAGACTGTGAAACAACGTTGCGATATAAACGGTGAAACGTCACAATATCAAGGTTGATCCAATTTGCAAAATCAACACCTAATTCAACGTTAATCCAACGTATACAGAACAACCTTAATTCACCCATGATGAAGGTAAGACGGTGAAGCAACGTCGTGATTTCAACGGTGAAACGACGTCACATGTCAACGTTGATCCAATTTGCAAAATCGAAACATAATCCAAACGTTGATTCAACCATGGTACCGACAGTTGACATGCAGGCTGAGCATACACTGTTTTAAAAAGCTTCGAGTAATGAACCTTTTTTCGATACAATTGTGTTAAAAGCGTCATACTCAGAACGATTCACTTCGCCATCACTAGCGTTTACAAAATCTTTTAGGCATTATTTTACCTTCATACTGAACTAGGAAGGACACCCAGCAAGGACTGACGCTCTCTCTGGCAGCGGCAGGTCGCAGCGCCACTTCCGGTGGCATCTGCAGACCGGAGAACTCTGGCAGCTTCCAGAAACGACTAGTGGCAGCTGTAGTGGCAGCTGGGGATGCCACCGGAAGGGGCGCTGCGACCTGCCCCTGCCAGGATTTGCGCTTGCTCTCTCTCAGGACACACCCCTTGTCCAAATACCCACACTTGCGGTCTTGGCCACTTGAGAGCGCGTGCGCGTGACAGAAAGTAAGTGCGCAAGTCTGTCCCAGGTCTTAAAGGGGTCATATGATGTTGCTAAAAAGAACATTATTTGGTGTATTTGGTGTAATGAAATGTGTTTATGTGGTTTAAGGTTAAAAAACACATTATTTTCCACATTACTGTACATTATTGTTTCTCCTCTATGCCCCGCCTTTTTGAAACGAGTCAATTTTGACGGAAATGTTACGCCCCTCACATACTGTTGATGTTGTCTCCCGGAGTAGGGATACAAATATTGCATCGTGCAATATTTTTTTCCGCTGTTGAGAAGTAGCACCACACCACACTACGTTTCCTGCTTTCTGCCATCGTGCCATTTTGCGTGTGTGTTGTGATTGTGAATGGCACGTCGCACTGCGCAGCCGCAGAACGATCGGTGTAACGTCATACCACCGCGTCCGCGAGAGATTTTCTTTTTTTATATATCATACACACACCGTCCCCGATCGGCCTGCACACACTGCTAAAAACATTTAGTTATGCAGAAATTATTAATATAATTAAGTATCGATACTTTGCAGAAAATATCGATACCACAATAGTAGCTTCATACTGTCTTTTTACATGTTGCGTTGCATCGTGCCGCGTAAACATAAAACCATAAAACTGATCTTGTGATCAGAAATGACAAACAAGCACTAACGTTACTCTACACTTCTCAAAATTCACGTTTGAATCATCAGTGGCAAATCCTTTAAATGAAAACGTACTTACAGTCTGTGAGTCAGAACAGCCGGCGGCGGGCAAGCGTGAGCTGAGCAGCACTAAGTTGATGTATTTCCTCAGCGACCAGCACAGATCAGCTCTAGGCATGACGAAGCGGATATCGTTCTCTTTTGGAAGACCAAACAAAGTAGTTTCGCTTTCACAATGCAGCACACAGCGTCTTCACTTGCAAATCTTCCCACATAGTGACGTATGTATGTGGGGGCGTGTTAGAACGAGCCGTTTTAGGTAGGTGTGGTTAACTCTTAACTTTTATAAAGAATATCTCTTTGGATTTGAGACTTTAGTCTTTGAAACTTTACAGATCTTCTTTATGCACCAAGAGCTTGTAACACTCCAAAGAGAAAGGAAAAATTGAAAT
>NW_015505614.1:59213-66299 GCF_001515645.1 Sinocyclocheilus grahami | reverse complement strand
GTTTTCACGTTTTATTGGTGCAAAGATGAGTAGTGGTGATATTTATTTTGTACAACATTTGCAACTGCTTTTTATCACTTAATTAGAAGCACCACAACGGGAAACGGGCCTCTTCTCCAATATATTAATTTCAATATTTGAAATCAGATTTGGTAGAATGATACTTTTTCCCCCTCACATCATCCTGGCCAGCCTGTTCACGATTGACGTTGGTTTCTCTTCTACCGGAAAGCTGCTAGCATTCAGTTAGCTTTAAAATGTGGGAATGTAGCAAGGCTCTCTTTAATTTTCTTAAAGATACAGGGTTAGAGCACAGCATATAGGAAATGAGAATGTTTTTTTTTTTTTAATGATTATAGCCATGATAAGTACATGAAGCCCTGAAGTTACACACCAGTAGGTGGCGGTATGCACCTGAATAAGTTGGTTGCGACCCGCCGAGAGAGAGAGAGAGAGAGAGAGAGAGAGAGAGAGAGAGAGAGAGAGAGAGAGGGAGATCGAGAGAGCGAGATAGAAACTGCTTTTTATCACTTAATTAGAAGCACCACAACGGGAAACGGGCCTCTTCTCCAATATATTAATTTCAATATTTGAAATCAGATTTGGTAGAATGATACTTTTTCCCCCTCACATCATCCTGGCCAGCCTGTTCACGATTGACGTTGGTTTCTCTTCTACCGGAAAGCTGCTAGCATTCAGTTAGCTTTAAAATGTGGGAATGTAGCAAGGCTCTCTTTAATTTTCTTAAAGATACAGGGTTAGAGCACAGCATATAGGAAATGAGAATGTTTTTTTTTTTTTAATGATTATAGCCATGATAAGTACATGAAGCCCTGAAGTTACACACCAGTAGGTGGCGGTATGCACCTGAATAAGTTGGTTGCGACCCGCCGAGAGAGAGAGAGAGAGAGAGAGAGAGAGAGAGAGAGAGAGAGATGTGCAGTTAGCTTTCCTGATCGAAGCAACTTCTTAAATTAGGCTTCCTTAGCTCACGCGTCGTCTAACGGCCTGAATAAGTCACTTCACAATTGCTTACATAGTTTAAGCGTTTTTAGTGCATGATAGATCTTGATACATTAACATCAATCTGTTCGATTGCAGGAAATTATTGTTGTTTGTATAAGGGGGAACAAGAGCGAGCTAGCTGCGTTAGCATGTCAGATTTTCTCATGCGGATATATTTAGCTACATGCTGCTATAGCAGTGATCAGTGTGTAATATGCGCTTGACTTTTCTTTAAATACTGAAATTATTATCAGGGTATGATATATCGCCAAATCACCCTTACGGGTGTTTGATGTAGGCACATAAAGCATCGGGCTTCGATCCGGTTAGGACAGAGCATTTTTTAAGCAGCCCGCTGTCTGGAAAAAAAAGCTTCTCTTTGTGTTGTGGATCCTATAGAAACGCACAGCAGCCGGAGTTCCAAGCAGCACATCAGAGGTAAGGTGACCTCTAACAGGCCTGTTTAACAGCGCAGTGTGGTTATGATCCGGATAACTGCGTCCCTTTTCGGCTCCAGATGTGAGCAACTGTTCACTGAAGCTAAAAATGTTTGCGGGTATCACAGCGAGATGTTGATGTCTCATTATAGTACTCAATACTACAACATGATAATGCCGGGGCAAAACACGTTGAAATTAGTACTGTACGTAACTGTACAAGTAAAGTTAAATAGTTGTTTCTTCGACGTTTTTCATATATAGAGAGGAATGTGGATGTATGGGTTCATGTGGTGGTGGCATTATGAACCCATTAAAGGGGTCATATGACGTTGCTAAAAAGAACATTATGTTGTGCATTTGGTGTAATGCAATGTGTTTATGCGGTTTAAGGTAAAAAAAAACACATTATTTTCCACATAATGTACATTATTGTTTCTCCTCTATGCCCCATGTTACAAAGCTCATCCTTCTGAAAAGCAAGGTGTACACTGATTGGCCAGCTATTTAAGTATTTGTGAATCAGAGGCGTTTTATATATGAGATGAGGACATGACTGCAGCCAGCAATGAGGCCCAAACCAGCACATCCACTGTAAGAAGGCTTCAGCTTTTTAATTTTATTTAACATTAGTTTATTTATCCATTATACTGAAGATACCTTTTTGAAAGATATTGTTTTTTGTAGGGATGCTCCGATCTGCCTTTTTCGCCTCCAATACCAATTCCGATACCTAGGGTTCGGTATTGACCGATACCGATCCAATACCAGTGAAGTTTTTTTCCCCTCATTTAAATAAATCTAGAATTTATATATCTCTGTGTGTGGAAATTATAATCTTTCTTTTACAGTCTACTAGATGCAGACTACTTCATTATAAAGAAAAATTAAATAAACAATAAATCTGAAAAAATTTAGGCCTATGTATATTTATAATCTATGACAAAGATGTATCAAACTAGGTTAGTGGATAATTCGGCAGCAAAAGTTATTCTAGAAAAATCAGTGCACAATAATTTTAGAAATCCAAACATTTAGTGAAAAAGCAATATTTTGTGGGGAACAAATAAAAGTGTTGCACTAAATATGGTAAAATGTTACACATTGCTATTTGTATTATTATAAAATCCATTCATTAAAAACATTCATGAATGTATTTATATATATAAGTATATACTATAAAATTTAAATACATTTCTTTTAAATCTATAGCATATTTTTTAATAAGGCAACAACATATGATAGATATGATAGGACAAAACAAATACAGTGCAGCACGGTTTTTATACAGTCTATGAGCACGAAGCGCTTACAATGTGCGCATCCGGTGTGCAGAATGATGACGTCACAGCCTGACGCCGTGTTGCTTCAAGCGCATCATTCTGCACACCGGATGCGCATTGTATGCGCTTCGTGTTAAAAACTGCAAAGCACAAAGTGAAGAGAAATTGATGCGTAGTGTATTATATCTGTGCAACAGTTATTGAGCCTTTCTTTTAACAGTTTTAAATTTCAGTTACTGTGTACGTTAAAAACTATTTATAGTCTTTTCTACGCCCATGTTTTGTTCTCACAGACACCCTGTAGCAAGTAACAAAACAACATTAAATTAAAAGTCCTTTTTGCAAAATCATAGACATGTATTTACAAATCAAGTATAATGGGAATACAGAATGATCTTGGAGACTGACTGCTGTAACCGAACGCGTCCAGGGTTTAAAGGGATAGTTCACCCGAAGATGTAATGTTTATCTGCTTACCCCCAGGGCATCCAAGATGTAGGTGACTTTGTTTCTTCAGTAGAACACATTTGATGATTTTTAAGTCCAACCATTGGAGTCCATAAGTCGTATAATAGATGGCAATGGTAACAAAGTCTATGAGAGTAAAAAAAACATGCACGGACAAATCCATGTTTTTTTTTACTCTCATAGACTGTTACTGTTGGGTGAACTATCCCTTTAAACTTTAAAGGCTGAACGAATGACTGACAGCCACAGCGGAGAAAAGAGTTTGTGTGAACTTTAATGTAAGGACTTAAATATGCATATGTAGCTTACATTAAGCTATCATATGGCTTCAGAAGTAACACAGAATAATTCGCACAATTGGGGGAAAAAAAAAAAATCTCGGATTTAGATCGGCCCTCTCTGACCGATACCCGATCCAAGGAAAATGGCACTATCGGAGCTGATACCCGATATGAATATCGGATCGGCGCATCCCTAGTTTTTTGTTTGTTTGTTTTGGTTTGTAATTTTAAGGTGTTCAGTTTTATTTTGGTTTTAGAAAATAAACGTGATTGCTCTCCTCACAAATCAACTCTTTCTTGTTTTTGTTTCATGCTCTCTGTGCCTTGCCCTGGACTTTTGTCACTTCCTGTCTCCCGTGGTGTTTGTAGTCAGTTTGTAGTCCGTTTGTTCATACAGTTCTCCCCAGGTGTCTTATCTTGTTAAAGGGTTAGTTGACCCAAAAATGAAAATTAGCCCATAAATTACTCGCCCTCAAGTTATCCTAGGTGTATATGACTTTCTTCTTTCAGACGAATCCAGTCGGAGTTATATTAAAAATTGTCTTTGATCTTTCAAGCTGTTTAATGCCTCTCAGCGGGTGTTGCATGCATCCGTCCAAAAGCAGTTAAATAAAATGCGCCCATCCATTAAAAAAAAACGTCTCGCATGGCTCGGGGGGGTGAACAAAGGCCTTGTGTAGCGAATCGATGCGATTTTGTAGGAAAAATATCCATATTCAAAACTTAATAATCACTTTAATGTAGCTTGCGCTCACTGTTGTACACTGGAAGCATTCCCGGGAGAATTACCTATGAGGTCAGCACTGTGTATGCGCCAGTGAGTCTCGTGAAAACCAATGTTTGTTAACGGGAGCAAAGGAAGCAAAGTTTCCTTACTTTAGCAAAGGAAAACCAGTCTCCTCTTGGCTTATATTGAAATCCTCCGACATTCTTCTTTACATATCATCGTTTTGCACTTCTAATTAGTGACCGTTGTTTTGTTTTGATCTCTCCCCTGAGCTTCTGCGTGCGTCACTTCTGAGCGGTGCATGCGCAAAGCTGACCTTACACGTCATTCCCCCGGAACTGCTTCCAGTGTACAACAGTGAGCGCAAGCTACATTAAAGTGATTATTACGTTTTGAATATGGATATTTTTCTTACAAAAACGCATCGATTTGCTACAGAAGGCCTTTGTTCACCCCCTGGAGCCGTGTGAGACTTTTTTTTAATGTATGGGTGCATTTTATTTAACTGCTTTTGGACGGATGCATGCAACACCCACTGAGTGGCATTAAACAGCTTGAAAGATCAAAGACCATTTTTGCCGCTCGCGTCCGGTGTTGACACTGTGTTTAATGTCGTTGGTGAGGAGGAAAGCCTGTGTGTGTCCTATGCCTTAGCGGACAGCATGAAACCCACAAAAAATAAATAAATACAACCCTCTACATTCCGAGTAAATCACTCGCATATGCGACTAAATCTTCACTCTGGGTGACTAAATTATGTCTAATATTAGCCAATGGCTAATAAATTCTCAGATTTTACTCGCCAGTGTGTGAGTTGGAGGCTGAGTATATGATTGGCACAGATATATTTTCACTCACAGAACACTGACTGAGCGCTTCAGAGTTTCACTCTCCCGTCAAGCGATCTGTGATATTTTTCAGTTCATTTGAATGGTTGAGCAGCGCACCTGTGTTTGTGTATTTGGCGTAACGTAAGCTCTAGTGTGAAGGCGCACGACTCGCCGTCGCTTTCTCTCACACGCGCATAGAGCGAGAGCGAGCGAGAGTCTTACATAACATGCAGCATTGATGCGCTACATGTAAACAATATACTTTGTTGTATCTTCCTGTAAAAATAACGGCATTCCTTTTGGAATTCTTCAGCTTTTAAGAACTGCCGGGTTTTCCTGTAGTAGGCGGAACTAATGCGCAAACGACAATCTCATTGGCGGGTGCTCACCTATTATCCTCCCCGTTTTGATTTCAGCGAATCAGTTCGAGCAAACGCACACAACCCGATTAATATTCATGAATCCAGTAGCTCATTAATCCTTAGTGTGTTATTGTTCTTATTAGTAGAATTCGTATAATAATAATAATAATATCTTATCAGTATTACTGTTTGTTTTTATTTTTTACAGGAACACTGAATGAGCAAAAAAAGCACCAGTCCTAAGTTCATGGTTACCAAGTTTGAATTCTAATGACTAAACTTCTATTATTAAATAATACTTGATTATCATATTATAATGCTTGACTGCTTGACTGACTGATATTAAGAGTGTACTTTCAGATATTTAAAAAGCTGTACCATTTTACAAACATTATATATATATATATATGTATGTGTGTGTATATATGTGTGTGTGTGTGTGTATATATGTGTGTGTGTGTATATATATGTGTGTGTGTGTGTGTGTGTGTGTGTGTATATATATATATATATATGTGTATTGTATAGTATTTCAGTCTGGCGAGTAAACAAAAAATATACTAGCCAATGGCGATTCAATTGCCAAGGTGTCCGTAGAGGGTTGATTTAGTATAAGTAAAATACTTAAGTACTGTTAAAATCAGATACTCTAAGACTTTTACTCAATTTGTTTTGGAATTGGTGACTTGTAACGTGTAGTGGAGTAATTTTCACTGTAAGGTATCTGTACATTTACTCAAGTATGGTTTTTAGGTACTCTTTACACCTCTGGAGACACGTGATGCAGCACTAAACATTCTCTCGCGGTCGGTGCTTCGTGCTTGTAATTATTTCTGTGTCTTTCTCTGATAGTTTTAAATACTTTCACACTGCCTTCATGTTTGCTGCATTAGTGCATGCCTCTATTTGATCGCATCACGTCATTCTTCGGTACATATTATTCGGCCTTTTCACTTATTCGCCCGAACACTGAAATATATTTCTTTGCTATTTTCGGCCGAATAATTTCGGTTGCCGAACATTCGTTGCATTCCAAGTTCTGTCTAATACGGATAGAAGTCTGTCTAATAATCAGATAGAATGGTTAAACAAAGGAATTAAAATGTATTTAATATTTATTTATTTGTGATACTTTGTCATCTAAAGTACAGTGGTGTGAAAAAGTGTTGGCCCCCTTCCTGATTTCTTATTTTTTCATGTTTGTCACACTTTAATGTTTCAGATCATCAAACAAATTTAAATATTAGTAAAAGATAACACAAGTGAACACAACATGCAGTTTTTAAATGAAGGTTTTTATTATTAAGGGAAAACAAAATCCCAAACTACATGGCCCTGTGTGAAAAAGTGTTTGCCCCCTAAACCTAATAACTGATTGGGCCATCCTTAGCAGCAACAACTGCAATCAAGAGTTTGCAATAACTTGCAATGAGTATGTTACAGCACTGTGGAGGAATTTTGGTCCACTCATCTATGCAGAATTGTTGTATTTCAGCCGCACTGGAGGGTTTTCGAGCATGAACTGCCTTTTTAAGGTCATGCCACAGCATCTCAATAAGATTCAGGTCAGGATTTTGACTAGGCCACTCCAAAGTCTTCATTTTGTTTTTCTTCAGCCATTCAGAGGTGGACTTGCTGGTGTGTTTTGGATCATTGTCCTGCTGCAGAAACCAAGTTCGCTTCAGCTTGAGGT
>NW_015505614.1:56349-59006 GCF_001515645.1 Sinocyclocheilus grahami | reverse complement strand
TAAAATGTGCTGCACACATCTGAATATTTGGGTTGAACTGTTCTGGAACAGTGTTGTAAATACAACTTAACCACTGATTTCTAGTTGTGTCCTCTTTTGGAAGACCAAACAAAGTAGTTTCGCTTTCACAACGGAACACACAGCGTCACACACGGTGGGCTTGAGTAAACGGCGGCCGGTGGGCTTGCAGCAACCACATGTGATGACCCCGGGCCGGACTCCGCTTCGTCCACGGTAAAAGCCGATCCACAGCGCGAAGTTGATGTATTTCCTCAGCGACCAGCACGGATCAGCTCTAGGCATGACGAAGCAGATATCGTCCTCTTTTGGAAGTCCAAACAAAGTAGTTTCGCTTTCACAAGGAAACCCACAGCGTCTCCACGACATGGCAGCGACAGCAACAACAATACTACAGCGAGAATAAAAGTTATGCCTTCTTTCTTTGTGTGAACATTTGGTCGGTGTTATGCAAATCTTCCCACACAGTGACGTACACGTGGGGGCGTGTTTAAACGAGGTGTTTTAGAAGGGCGTGGACAAGTCTGAACTTTTATAAAGAATATCTCTTTGGGTTTGAGACTCCAGTCTTTGCAGCTTTAGGAATCTTATCTATGCACGGACAGCTTGTAACACTTCAAAGAGAAAGGAAAATTTAAAATTGCATCATATGACCCCTTTAAAGCAGAGGTCCCCAACCACCGGGTCGCGACCCACTACCGGGCCGTAGAAGAATTGCTACCGGGTCGCAAGTACGTTCTGGGAAAAATGTGTATAGATATGACACTGTTATTTATTTGTTAATGATTCTTTTAATTATTCTGTATTTTCTTTATGCAATTGATATGGAGTAGCAATTTAACAATTTCATGTTAAATAAATAAATGAAAGATTGCTCTGATCTGTCACATATTAGGAGTTAAACGGATCGCAGTTGATCCATAATACGTACAGATGAGACCCTACCATTCGCAGATTAATTTGCCAATTTACACGTACAAGCAATTTTAAACCACAAGAAGAAGAAACGAAAGAGAGCTCAATTCGTTACTCCCGCGCTGTTCTCGCGCACAAGAGACATGTTTCAGACAGCGGAGTTGAGTATACACATAAAATTAGCCTATGTCAAAAACCCTTCACGGCATTGTCGTTCTCTGTGCTTTGAATATGTCTTTTCTTGCTTATCTGAATATATATATATATATATAGGGCTGCAACACAATTATTTTAATAATCGATTAATCTAACGATTATTAGTGATTAATCGACTAATCATCAATTATTTTGTTGATTAATCGGTAGATAATTATTGATTTATTCAGCTTTTGCAATTCGTTAAAATATTGAGTTATACATATTCTAACAAATAAATTAAGGTAATCACTTCAGCTTTTGAAAGTCATATTGTGTAATTACAGTTATACAATTAATTTATACAAATAAATATATTTGGCACACAAAATGAGATGGCAGAGAAACTCTCATTCACCATTTAATTAGCTATATGAAAAAGTAGCTGAATGACACATCATTCTGCCTAAAATCTGTTTTTGTAAGTCACATGGATAAGAAACAAAATAAAGGTTAAGTGATAAGACGTTTCATTTTTGGATAAACTATTTTATTCACAACATAATCTCTCTTAAAATACCTTATAGGGTTATGATAATAAAAACTGTCCTGAGCTAGATCAAGCTATACAAACCTGCAAACCAACCTATAACTTTAATGAAATGTGTTTTTTCCCCACTAATAAAACGATTTTATCATTTGCTAGCTCCATACTGGAGAGCTGTTTTATAACAGAAAATCAAGTTGTAATTCTGACTGAAAGTGACTCTGGTTTTTCATGTTTAATAATACTGTAAAGCTGCTTGATTTAAGGCTATCTATTGCATAAAGTACTATATAAATAAACGTGACTGGACTTTACCAAAGTACTAAACTGCAGAGCTCGTGCAAACATCCACATCGCTGTAATCAGATGCATTTTAAACTGCTGATTTCTCACCGCTGTCAGTTTTTGGTGTGTTTATTTTGTTATTGAGAGGAAAGCGTGCAGTATATACAGTGGTGTGAAAAGGTTTTTGCCCCCTTCCTGTTTTTAATTTTTTTTGCATATTTGTCACACTTAAAAGATTCAGATCATCAAACAAATTTTAATATTACACAAAGATAATGCAAATAAATACAAAATGCAGTTTTTAAATGATGATTTTATTTATTAAGGGAAAAAAGCTGTCCAAACCTACGTGGCCCTACATGAAAAGTTAATTGCCCCCTCCTGTTAAATCATGAAAGAACTGCAATTAAATACATTATTTTAGAAAGCGGAGTTAAATTTCACTAGCCACACCCAGGCCTGATTACTGTCAGACCTGTTGAATCAAGAAATCACTTAAATAGAACCTGTCTGACAAAGTGAAGCATGCTTAAAAAGCAACACATCATGCCGCGATCTAAAGAAATTCAAGAACCGATGAGAATCAAAACCGTTCACATGTATCAGTCTGGAAAGGATTATAAAGCCATTTCTAAGGCTTTGGGACTCCAGCGAACCATGGTCAGAGCCATTATCCACAAATTGAGAAAACTTGGAACAATGGTGAACCTTCCCAGGAGTTGCCGGCCAACCAAAATTACTCCAAGAGCACAACGAC
>NW_015505614.1:48364-55776 GCF_001515645.1 Sinocyclocheilus grahami | reverse complement strand
AACTGCAGAGCTCGTGCAAACATCCACATCGCTGTAATCAGATGCATTTTAAACTGCTGATTTCTCACCGCTGTCAGTTTTTGGTGTGTTTATTTTGTTATTGAGAGGAAAGCGTGCAGTATATACAGTGGTGTGAAAAGGTTTTTGCCCCCTTCCTGTTTTTAATTTTTTTTGCATATTTGTCACACTTAAAAGATTCAGATCATCAAACAAATTTTAATATTACACAAAGATAATGCAAATAAATACAAAATGCGGGCCTGAAACCTGACTGAAATTCTTCATAGAGATCATTTTTTTGCAGGAAGGAGCACAATTGAGCAGACAACTTTTTCTAAAATTTTAGACATAAAAGGAAGATTTGAGATGGGTCTGTAATTTGCCAGTTCACTAGGATCTAGTTGTGGTTTCTTAATAAGAGGCTTAATGACCGCCAGTTTGAATGTTTTTGGGACGTGACCTAAAGACAACGACGAGTTAATAATATTGAGAAGCGGTTCTTCTCTTACAGGTAACAACTCTTTCAGTAATTTAGTGGGTACAGGATCTAACAGGCATGTTGTTGGTTTAGATGCAGTGATAAGTTTATTTAGCTCTTCCTGTCCTATAGCTGTAAAGCACTGCAGTTTATCTTTTGGTGCGATGAATGAAGCTAAAGTATTATACGCTGTAGAATCTACATTTGTTATTGTATTTCTGATGTTATCTAATCAAAGTCCAAACTTAAATCCGATTGAGATGCTTAAACAGTCCATTCATGCTCGAAAACCCTTCAATGTGGCTGAATGTGGTCAGTTATCGCAAACACTTGATTGCAGTTGTTGCTGCAAAGCGTGGCACAACCAGTTATTAGATTTAGGGGGCAATTACTTTTTCACGTAGGGCCAGGCAGGTTTGGACCGCTTTTTTCCCTTAATAAAAGAAATCATCATTTAAAAACTGCATTTTGCATTTACTTGCATTATCTTTGTGTAATATTAAAATTTATTTGTTTGATCTGAATCTTTTAAGTGTGACACATGCAAAAAACTAAAAAAATAAAAACAGGAAGGGGGTAAAAACCTTTTCACACCACTGTATTTACATATTCCAACTTTGTTGCCAACTTCTTTCAATGGAAAGTAGTTAAAGCCAGCTTGAAAAGTCGCTAGATGATGTCATACGCTAATTAACATATTCATGATGTCATCACGTCATATTGCCTTTTACATTTGTTTGTCTCTGTGCTTGCATAGTGTATTTTAATTTAGCCAAATTCTCAATACAATTGTTTTCATTGATATATTTTACTGTTTATGTTGTCAGACAATGGGATAAATATGAATCAGTGACTGAAATGCGGCCCTTTAAGACTACACCAGCTCTCCCTTCCAAGATGTTAATCTGCACAAAAATCCCAATTTATAATTGAGCCGTCGTCTGATGAAATTAAATGCACATAAGATAAAACCAGACAAAGACGATTCCTGTGCAGAGATTTCGGCAATATTTGCATGTAAAATCAGAGAAGCAAGCAACATAATCTATTTTAACAGAAAGCGCTGCTTCTCTGCCGCTCGCTGAACAGAGCAGACGCAGATAAAGAGAGATAGAGGTGTGCGCGCACTGGAAAAGCAAGTCCTCGCGCTCGTGCGGCAGTACCAGCAGTCGCTAAATTGGCAACACTGCTTTGAGGCGCTGTGTCTTCTCTTGAATTGCATCGGGGAGAGCTGAATTACAGTCTTGTGCTACAGCGCCACACTGGTCAAACCGCATTATTGCAGGCTCTTACATTAGGTCATATGAGATCAAATGACTACCCCACAACAAAAATATTTGTCGACAATTTTTATTGTCAACATTGTCGATAATGTCGACTAATCGTTTCGGCCCTAATATAAGACCTGCGAGAATATTTTCCAAACGTATCCGGTCTGTGGTTTAAAAAAGGTTGGAGACCCCTGCATTAAAGGGGTCATATGATGCTGCTAAAAAGAACATTATTTTGTGTATTTGGTGTAATGAAATGTTTATGCAGTTTAAGGTAAAAAAAAAAAACACATGATTTTCCACATACTGTACATTATTGTTTCTCCTCTATGCCCCGCCATTCTGAAATGCGTACATTTTTACAAAGCTCATCGGTCTGAAAAGCGAAGTGTGCTGTGATTGGCCAGCTATCCAGTGCGTTGTGATTGGCCGAATACCTCAAGCGTGTGACAGAAATGTTACGCCCCTTACCATACTGTGATGCCCTGTCCGGCCAGAGCGACGATTCAAAAACATTAAAACCCATTATAAACAAGGCATTTGTTGCATCCAGTGGGGACATAATTACGGATTATGACTTATACTGTCTTTTTAAGCGTTGCTTGCATCGCGCCACATAAACACAAAACCATGTCTGCATTTGTGATCAGAGAAATGACAAACAAGCGCTACTCTACAAATGCTCAAAACTCGCGTTTGAATCATCAGTGGCAAATCCTTTGAAAACGTACTTACAGTCTGTGAGTCAGAACAGCCGGCATTGTAGTCTACACTTCCAGGATCAGGAAACAGTCCTCCATAAAATGTGATGCGCACAAATTAATATTTGGGTTGAACTGTTCAGGAACAGTGTTGTAAATATAACTTAACCACTGATTTCTAGTCGTGTCCTCTTATGGAAGACCAAACAAAGTAGTTTCGCTTTCACAACAAAACACACGGTTGCAACAATACTACAGTGAGAATAAAAGTTACGCCTTTCTTTTCGTGAACATTTGGGCGGCGTTATGCAAATCTTCCCACATTGTGATGTAGACATGTGGGGGCGTGTTGGAACGAGCCGTTTTAGGTAGGTGTGGCTGACTCAACTTTTATAAAGAATATCTCTTTGGATTTGAGACTTTAGTCTTTGCAACTTTACAGATCTTCTTTATGCACCAAGAGCTTGTAACACTTCAAAGAGAACGTAAAAATTTAAATCGCATCATATGACCCCTTTAAAAATAGCCAATACAGTTTCATTCACGCCACAGCCCAGCAAAGCCGGGTTGGTACATGGCACTAGTGTTATCTCTTCTACTCATCAGTGTGGTTTAAATGCAGAAACTATGTAACCATTTTGCTATGTTTGATGGATTGGATACATTTTGTGGTCTGCATTGACTCAAGCTATGATCCACTCTGTTCTGTCATCTTTCTGGAACGGAGCATGCAGCATGTGAGTTGAACTGTTCACGTGACTCAAAACCAGACTTCAATCACCTCAATGGAAGGCATGTTTAAACGGTCTAAATCACTCCCAATCACCCACTATGCATTCATCATATAAAACTTAGTAAATGTCTAGAGTGTAGGGATGCTGACTGGACAAAAATTCTGATGAGAAGATGAAGTGCAGAACAATGTTATCGAAATTGTTGATTCGTATTGGTGGTGGAGAAATAATTGTGAATGCATATATTTTCTAAATGCTAATTTTGTTTGTTTTACAACACACTAGCTCCAATGTTGGGCTCAATTTTTTATTTGTTACTCTCTTCAAAAGTAATGATTTTAGTACTTATAACAAGTATAATTAATAATATTCATGTTGCAAATTATTGCTGGCAGGGAGTAATATTACTTTCCTGGTAACACTTTAGGGAACGCATAATTGACTATTAACTAAGGGTTCTTGATAATATACCCTTAGGTATAGGACAAATAACAAAAATATAGCTGCAAGCAGCAGTTAAGGGGCCAAGCACAACAGGAGCAAGATAAAGAGCTAAAGAGCTGTCTTTTATTACTCAATAAAGATCAGGGCCCGTATTCACAAAACATTTTATCTTCTCACTAAGAGTTCTCCTAAATAGCAGTAAAAGTTTTTAGCTAAGAGTTTTCTCTTAAAACCTAGTCACAAAGCTGCTGAGACAAACTTTTACTAAGGAATAGAGAGAAGTCTTAAAGGGGTCATATGATGCTATTTAAATTGTTCCTTTCTCTTTTGAGTGTTACAAGCTCTTGGTGCATAAAGAAGATCTGTAAAGTTGCAAAGACTAAAGTCTCAAATCCAAAGAGATATTCTTTATAAAAGTTAAGTGTCAACCACGCCTACCTAAAACGGCTCCTTCCAACACGCCCCTACATGTCTACGTCACAATGTGGGAAGATTTGCATAACGCTGCCCAAATGTTCACGCAGAGAAAGAAGACAACTGTTGTTGCCGCCGCCATGTCGTGAAGGCGCTGTGTGTTTCCTTGTGAAAGCGAAACTACTTTGTTTGGCCTTCCATAAGAGGACGATATCCGCTTCGTCAGGCCTAGAGCTGATCCGTGCTGGTCGCTGAGGAAATACATCAACTTTGCGCTGTGGATTGCCGGATCGGCTTTCACCGTGGACGAAGCAGAGTTCAGCCTGGGGTCGTCACATGTGGTTGCCACAAGCCCCCCGGACGCTCCTTCGTCGAATCCGCCGGCCGCCTGCCTCTGCACACTCAAGCCGGCCTCCGCTCACTCTGGGCCGTGGTGTGTGACGCTGTTTCATTGTAAAAGCGAAACTACTTTGTTTGGCCTTCCAAAAGAGGACACGACTTCAAATCAGCGGTTAAGTTGTATTTACAACACTGTTCCAGAACAGTTTAACCCAAATATTCAAGCGCATTTTATGGAGGACCGTTTCCTGATCCTGGGAGAGTAACTACAATGCTGGCTGTTCTGACTCACAGACTAAGTAAGTTTTTATTTTTATTTTTTTATATATATTTAAAGAATTTGCCACTGACGATTCAAACGTGAGTTTTGAGCAGTGTAGAGTAGCGTTTGTAGTTTGTCATTTCTCCGATCACATGGTTTTATGTTTACGTGGTGCGATGCAACGCAACGCGTAAAAAGACAGTATAAGTCATTATAATCCGTTATGTCCCCACTGGATGCAACAAATGCCTAGTTTATAATGAGTTTTAATGTTTGTCTCTCGTCGCTCCGGCCGGACAGGGCATCACAATATGGTAAGGGGCGTAACATTTCCGTCACACGCTTGAGGTATTCGGCCAATCACAATGCTCTAAATAGCTGGCCAATCAGAGCATACCTCGCTTTTTAGACCGATGAGCTTTGTAAAAATCGATGCGTTTCAGAAAGGCGGGGCATAGAGGAGAAATAATAATGTACAGTATGTGGAAAATAATGTGTTTTTTTAACCTTAAACCGCATAAAAACATTTCATTACACCAAATAATGTTCTTTTTAGCAGCATCATATGACCTCTTTAAACTAAGAGTAAGGGCGGGGTTGACCTCGTTGCTATGGATGATGTCAGCATACTTACTATGCACACAGTGATTGGCTGATATTCTCTGTCTGAGATTTATTCATAGATATATTGTAGAGCGCAATATGTTGCCATACTCAAATAAAAGTTTTTAAATAAAAATGTTAATTGCCACATTCAAAAAGATTTTAGAATGCAGGCTAAGTGTCTCTAATTAAACAAGTAGGCTATATATTCAGCTAATTGTCAGCCTCTTATATGTAGGGGAGAGCGGGGCACAAAGTAATACTTTTTGACTTTCTCAGTTTGTGTAAATCCACATGGGGTTCAGAATATAATTTTTTCATCCACAGTAATTTTACACTTGTCTAGTACAAATATGTCACTTTGTTTCATGATTACGGTGTATACATTTTTCTTTATTTACCCTCCAAAAATGGAAGTGAAATGTGACAACATGCCCCGTAGGTGGGGTACATTGTAACATCTGAGGGGCACGTTGTAACATGACCATATAACAGCTTAAAATGTTATCTGATCGAATGAAAAAAATATACAAGACAAACTAAAATATTTTGTTAATAAAATTAAATAATTTTTTTTCCAAATAAAATAATGGCATTATTTTAGAATGAAAAATAATCTGATTTTGAAGTTTGACAATGAACACGTTGCAACCATGCTTGGGACGGCCCACATAAATGAGCAAAAATGCTTTACATGTCTTGAAATAATCATTTCTGAACATTAAACATCGACTGTCAGTCTTTATTCACCTGTTTCTCATTAAAATTCATTAAAGTAAATAGTGAAAATTACATTGCTAATGTCATAGTAGCACATTGTAACGCAGTTACAACGTGCCCCATCTGTGCAACTGGAATTTAAACGGGTTAGTGTCTTCTGCTATGCGCCTGTATGCATGTTTCATAAGGATTGCATAAGCTGAGAATATTTGTTTTCTATTTGAATTGGTTCATTTAAAAGTTTCACTCTCTATAGATATATTTTTCATGTCTGTAATAAGGCAAGCATACACGGAGTTTCGAAAGTGACGTGCTCAAGTTCACAGTCCGAGACGGCAGAAAGCGCATCCTGTTTGTTTTCATTATTTTACACAAAAAAAAGTTTTGTTTTTATTCTGAGTGCACACAAATAAACGCAGTCTTTACAGATACAAAAGATGCATTACTCTTATCTGTATGAACAAAAATGACGAAGTATTTTAAGAGCAAATGATCGCACCGGCGCCTCTATCTGTCATGCAGTAGCCCAAGCGCGCTACTGTTCAGCTTCCACACTCCGCACAAACACGTGAACTGCGCACTTTTTTCTAGGCTAACATTAGATTGAGCTGCCGTGTAAAGTTGCTACTACATGCATATTTCAGATGATAAGCCATATTTGAGGTCAATGAATGCTAGGTGAGCATATGGATGTCCTGTCCGATGTACTATATTACCACATAGACCAGCCGTTAAAGATTTGTCCATCTCGGACTGCATGATTTCGCCACTTCATGCAGAAAAAAAAAATTCCACAACTAAGCGACAAATAACATTTTGGTAATATGCATATAAAAAGCCTTTTAATTAGCAGAGTAGAATAATCATGGCTGATCGTAAGACATGCAAACATAAAAGAAAACCAAACTGGACGCGAGAACAGCTGTGTATATTAAGGATATAATCAAAAATGTGGAGTTGGGATAACCTCCAAATCAAAGCGGATACCTTTTTAAAAGCTCATTATCGTCAAATGTTTCTAAAAATGTTTATATTCCGTGGTAGATTGCTGGCAAACAGTCATTTTAGGATGGTTCAGATTTGGTCTTAGTGACTTAGGAGACCTCTTCACTACTCCTAAAGTTTCACAGATTTAGAAGCTAGTTTTAGCGCTAAAATGCTTTGTGAAATACTCTGAGAACAAAAATTTTGGAGTCCTAAATTTAGGACTGACGCGCGCATTATTTTTAAGATTTTGTCCTAAAGTGGCGAGTTATGAGCTACTTTTAGCCTTAAGATGTTTTGTGAATACGGGCCCAGGTGTCTCCAACCCTAGTCCTGGGGCCCGTTCTTCGTACATCGTTAACTAGGGCTGGGTGTTATAGCTAAAAAATTTATCAACAATATAATGTTTCATATCGTTCGGTATCGATAATTATTGAAGCAATAGGTTTTTTTTTTTTTTTT
>NW_015505614.1:28723-48096 GCF_001515645.1 Sinocyclocheilus grahami | reverse complement strand
ATAGTTTTTTTTTTTTTTTTTTTTTTTAACCACTGTATTTATAATTAACACAATTTGAGACAAACGACTAATATTTTTTGTTTTAACAATCAAACACAATAAAAATTAAACATCTCATTTCTAATGTTTTATATGCAGATTAAATAGGTCTTTATTGTATAGGTCTAATTTTCTCCCGAGGCCACAGGAGGGCGCAATGAGCAAAATAATGCAGCGCATTTAAATTGTCAACGCAAGGAAATAACATCAAACACAATAAAAATTAAACATCTCATTTCTAATGTTTTATATGCAGATTAAATAGGTCTTTATTGTATAGGTCTAATTTTCTCCCGAGGCCACAGGAGGGCGCAATGAGCAAAATAATGCAGCGCATTTAAATTGTCAACGCAAGGAAATAACGCTATAAAAACGTGCATTACATCTAAATTAAATCTTAATATAATTGTAAATTGCATAAACAATTATGAACAAAACTGCATCATGTATTTATGCATTGCTTAATCCAAAGAGCCGAAGCGCCATTCACACAGACTGCATTTAAAAACATATGAGACGCAGTGAAAAGGAATAAACCTCCACAAATTCGTGACGTGTTTTCTAAAAGTTTAAACCATTTTAACTTTACATGGCTTTCTATACATCTCTTCTTTTGAGACACGAGTGCAGCAGTCATATTTGTCCGTCTAAAAAATGCACTGAATATGCGTTCTGTGTGAATGGCTTGGTTTCGGTTTTAACCCATTCTAGATCTTCTCCGCATTGAGCTTCTATATTTCTCTAATATTTCGAATGAATAATGCAGCAGTGGTGCATCTTGTGGGCTAGACTAACAAAACATTAAAATGCAACAACGTCACTTATGTTGTGTGCATCGCATGCACCGCATCTCGCGCGCCATTGATGACGCTCCCTGATGCACGCTTACCATTCAAATGCAAATTTTTATTTTAAATTCGACTAATATTAATTCTTTATTCGCAATCTCCTCATCACAGGCAGGCACAGCAGTCATTTCAGCATGTAATTCGTGTTTGTGTGTGCTGTCTGCGTCACTCATAGTGCGTGCCTATCTTGTGTGCTATATCGAACATTTTTTCTATCGATATCGAATAAATATCGATACAGTTTTATCGCCCAGGCCTATCGCTAACTCAGTTAGCTGGATTTGATTGTTGACGGTTTGGCATGATCTTGGCCCCTACTAATCATGGGACAATAATTAAAAATAATCATTTAAAAATTAATTTAAAGATAATATAATACTTATAGACAGTCAGTTTTACTCACTGAAAGATTTATTCGTCATAAAATTATTACTTCATAATTGTATTTGAGTCTTACACACATGCTATACAGATAATGTATGCGAGTCGTGCATTAATTTGAGTGATGACAGATATAATGGGAGTGGCTTGATGGAGCGCAGGAGAAGCAGATAACATGATCTTGACCCTGAAGAAACTTTAATGCTGACACGTAACAAATCTGTTCAAATATAAAATTAAATGAATTGCTAATTACAACATTGAAATAAAAATGTAAAGCCTGTGCAAATATTAGAAATGGTGAATATAGATAATTGGGAATCATGTAAAAATATAATAAAAACAATGCACATTTAATTTATCTATTATAATGTTTATGTAATTTTGTTCACTTGGCTGTTTCCTTATAAAGTCCTAAAATTTGTCAAGTTTTTCGTCAGGTGTCTTTTTTAATTATATAAATTATATTTAATTATATGTAATTACATTGCTGTCTTGCCGCCAGCCAATCGCAAGGATTGCTGATTGTGGTTTAGAGTATCGATACATAGCCCCTTTTAAACCAATCCATGAACGCGCAATTATCTCCGATAACTCAATCCAGCCATACTAATCATCAACAACGGGTGCGTTTGAAGAACCTAATTAGCCAGATCCTGATTAGCGCGATGATATCATCTTGGATGTGAAGAACGGCCCCTGGAGAGCTACCTTCCTGCAGACTTCAATTCCAAACCTGCTCCAACACACCTACAAGAAACTGAACATTAATTACAATATTGTTACCTGTAATCTATAGCCTCAGGCAAATGGGGAAGTCCAAATGTTTGCTTTCTTGCACAGTCTGATCGTTTTGCTTCATTAGACATCAAAATATCGTCAGAATAAAGACATAGAGCCAGTTTCCACTGTGACAAAAGATGGTTTTAAAAATTTTATTCTGACACTTGATAAAAGATATTGCATTCCTCCTTGTATGTCCTTCAATCAAGTTGCCATCCCAAAACTGTACAATGCATACAAGAGCACTGCAGCATCAAGTGAGCTTAATCATTATAAAGATGATAATCCAAAATCTCAACTGTTGATTGTGTCTATAGGTACTGTATATTGCCCACACCTTTCAGATATTTAAAAAGCTGTACCATTTTACAAACATTATATATGTTTGTAAAATGGCATAACTTTATATATATATCTGCAGATTTTAGTCGACTGATTTCATAGAAAATAACTTATGATTGGTTACATACTCCAATTTTTTAGCTTCAGACTTTGATTCCACCCAGTCAGGAGATCAAAAATGTTTGATATTTTCAGCAGATTTTAGAACGCATATTGTTTTCATTTCCTTTCATTTCATGTGTCTCCTAGCAACAATGTGCATGTTTCTGGATGAGTTTGTTGTGATCGGAACAACTTTAAAGTCTGGTAGTGTATGATCCTCAGTCGTTTAGTGTATGATGGCCAGTTTTCCTTTGTGACTATTTACTAGTCATCATACACTAAACGACTGAGGATCACATCATACACTGGTGTTTTAAAAATGTTCAAATTTAAAAAGTCATTTTGTGTATTCCAGCCTGCTTTGAATGGACAACATGCCTCTTTCATCTTTGGGCATAAACTATAGTTATGTCTAGATTTTGTCATCTTAAAGATGTGAAAATAAGTTATTAACCATTTTATAAAGATTAACTTAAACTGACAACCATCAGTTTATATGTAAAGTCTGATTATGAAGTATTTACATAGACTTTTAATGTGGAAGAACTTAAAGAGAGCACACTGAGCTTAATGGGAGCAGCAACAATTTTTAATACATTTCATGTGATATTTATTAAAATGACAAGACTTTCAAAATAAATAATCTAGGTCATGTATTAAATTCACACATATTTTAATATGAACAACTATTATTAACTTAACTTGAAATTATACTTTTTCTTATTGATGTCACACTGAAGCTGTATGATTTTTCATTGTAGTGTACCCTTTAAGCTCACCTTAAAATAATGAAATATTTAAAAATTACAGCACTGTAAAACCACATACCAGCAATAAACTGTGAATTTATAATATTATGAATGTAAAAGTACAAGCCAGTAATGCCTGTGAAGTAATATATTAGTGTAGCACACTATTTTATACAGCTAGTCAGCTAACTGTGTTCTGTAGCATCTGCGTTATGTTGCTAAAACTATCTTTTGGATTTAACTGTAATTATTTCACACATCCAAGTTCCAGGTTATAAGCTGCAAAATCTAAACATTAATCTCTTAATTTTACAGTAAGTAGTGAAACTTACTCAACATAAATACTTAAACATCTAAAAAAATACACATTTAAGGAGCTCCTCTTTTGGTGAAAGTTTTCAGGCCGCCAGACAGTGTGAACACATGGACACTCATATCTCCGTGTGCAATGATCTGATTGACTTGAAATTACAGGAGGTATGTAGGAACAAACACATCAATTGGTTAAGACATCAAGTAGGATAATACATTATTTTGTCTTTTTATAATCTGAGCTCAAAAATGGAAGTGTGCTTAATGGGTACGTGAGCTTAATAGGTACGTTTACCCTAACTGACCATGGGAAAAAAATGATCTGACATGATTGTGTGTTGTGACATTTTTCTGAATTCAAAATGTAGTAACATCTCTAAAAATGTGGAGCTAATTTTTAATGTGATCTGATCGTGGCTTAATTTTGACAGCACTTATCAGATAATGTGCATGTATACGCAGACCTTTAGATCGAGTGAGGCAGTGCACACTCGGACTGAGTGCAAGTGAATAAAACAGAAACAGGCTCCTGCATGTTGCGACAACAATTAAAACAACTTTTTAAAATTCAGATGTTGCAAAAAAAAAAAAAGATGTTGAGTACAAACCTCCAGTCATTATAATTCCATTAATATGCTGGTAGAGCAAAAATAAGTGCTTTCTGAGGTCATTTTCCTGCAGCTCCAACAGTACAGCATGGCGGTAGCAACGCCGAGGTCACTCCTCTTGCTTCCAATGCACGATAACACAAATGCCAAATTAAAATGAACCTAAATAATCAGAGGGCAAATATTGCAGATGATCATGCTTAATAAATCAAGAAAAGCAGAAATCAGAAATGATTCATCATGCAGCCCTATCTAAACCGCACCAACCACTGCATGAACTAAACAGTGACACTACTATCTTTTAAAGCTGCTTTACATCAGAATCTGAACTGTATGCATAGGCAATTTCCATACTTGATTTTCCTGTGTATCTCTTTGATGCTTCTGACATCAATATATCAATTATAAGCAATATCACTAATAAATTCAATAGAACAAAGATACAAACAAAATAAATAGTGCTTTAAATTTTTCTCGTAGATCTAACAGTAGTGTTCAGGTAAGAAAATTATCCAAGATAATGTTTTGTCTGATTTTCAGTGGTGTGAAGTAACGAATTACAAATACTCACGTTACAGTAATTGAGTAGTTTTTATCAGTAATTGTACTTTTTTGAGTAGTTTAAAAATTGTGTACTTTTACTTTTACTTGAGTACATTTTAAGTGATGTATCAGTACTTTTACTCCGCTATTTTCCTCCGTTTGTGGTCGTTACATGCTTATTTTAATTTTATTTTTTATCCATCAACGTGATTGGATAGGGAGGAATGGGCCTCGTGACTTTCGTCAAATCAAATTGTGCATAGAAAACTTTAACCGCCAACTGTTTATCATGGCTGCTGGAAGTGCATTCTTCAAGCATCAATTCAGTCGCATCTTCCTCTAACTTAATATGTTAAGGTAAATTTCGGATTTCTGCTTACTAAATGATTTGTATATATGCTTGCCTATCTACACAGCCTGAAATCTGGTGTGATGTTGCGGGTATTGCATACAGTGTTAACTCCCGCAAGTGCCACGTTCGGTAAATTCCCACTCACTTATATGACACGCGATCTGCACTGCCTCGTCTCTCTCTCGCGTGCGTTCTGCAGCAGTCACTTGGATAAGTCGTTGTTGCTTGTTGAACTTGTTGACTTTTGATGAATTTGAGCGCGTGATGCGCGCAGTGAAAAGGGTTTTTATTTTATCAATTTTATACTATCCGCCTTCATTTAGCAAGTGAACTCGCGCATAAACAATTTTCAAGTTCAACACTTTTTGTTCCGTTCAGTTGTGGATGCTGCTGATTCACTGAGACCGCGTGTGTGTGTGTGTGTGTGTGTGTTTTCCTTTGAAAAAGTTTCCCCAGAAATAACTCGCTATTTAATGCATTTCCCCTTACAAATTGTATTATCAGCATAACAAGTTGCCATCCTTCTAGAACAATATAATTTGTGTCACAATTTTAACATAAATGCACAAAGTTTAGTTATTTTTATTTCTTTATTGCAAAACGCTAAAACTGGCACCGTTTTGGAGAGACGTGGGCTCTCATTTGAACCCATATCATGGTGTGTGATGCTGCTCTATGAGTTTCTAAAGGTGTTTGTATTTGCGCTGTTCTAAACATTAAAGGGGTCACATGATGTTGCTAAAAAGAACATTATTTTGTGTATTTGGTGTAATGAAATGTGTTTATGCGTTTTAAGGTTAAAAAAACACATTATTTTCCACATACCCTAGAGTGAGCAGAGGCCGGGGGCTAAAGAACGGCACGCCGGGCGGGCTTGCGGCAACCACATGTGATGACCCCAGGCTGGACTCCGCTTCGTCCCTTATCCCAGCTGTTCATGTTCACTTAGATAAAACCAGCTATGTTCACAAGCATACTTGCTAAGATGGGTAGTTGACAATTTTGTGTTTGTCCATTCAAGCATAAGACAATTTTGACATCTTATTGTCTGAGATGGTTAGAAAACTGTCAGAGAGCACATGAGTACTATCATGTTGTTGTTGTTTAAAAAAAAAAAAAAAATTAAGTGAAGTGACATGTGGCCAAGTATGGTGACCCATACTCTGAATTAGTGCTCTGCATTTATCCCATCCAAAGTGCACACACACAGCAGTGAACACACACACACACACACACACACACACCCGGAGCAGTGGGCAGCCATTTTTTGCTGCGGCTGCAAGGGGAGCAGTTGGGGGTTTGGTGCCTTGCTCAAGGGCACCTCAGTCGTGGTATTGAAGGTGGGAGAGAGCACTGTACATTCACTCCCCCCACCTACAATACGAGTACGGTACGAGATTCGAGCCTGCAACCTTTGGGTTACAAGTCCGACTCTAATCATTAGGCCACGACTTCCCCAGTCGTTGCAAGACTAAGCTATACTCCACCCAAATTTACTCACCCTCATGCCATGACATATGTATATGACTGACTTCAGATGAACACAGAGACTCCCAAATTTGATGCTTCAAAAACTAAAGTGAACATGCAACCCCAGTTGATGAATCAGTGTGTTCTGAAGCAAAAAGATAGGTGTGGGTAAGAAAAATAATTACATTTTTTTTTTTTTTTTTATAAACCATCACTTCTGACCAAATGTTGTACATGGGTTCATGTGTCCATGCTTGATGTAAACATCAGCACATTGCAAAGCGAGATGTAATGGCCCTCTGTGCATCTGTCACTTCTTGCATAAGCTGCAAGACATGTTCATGTCATGCTTCACAAGGTGTTGACATTTGTCAAACGTAAGCTCATCAACCTGTGAATGACAGTTGTTCAGAAGCGATGGTTTATAGATAAAAGTGTTTAAAATATTAGAATATTTTCCTACACACACACCTACTGTTTTGCTATAAAAGACATTGATTCATCAACTGGGGTCGTATGGAGTAGAGCCCGACCGATATGTTTTTTTGGGGGGCCCATACCGTTATTAGGGAGTAAAAAAGACTGATACTGATAGATCGGCCGATAATCTGTGTGTAGGCTATATTATAGTACAGTATAGTCAAAAGTTTGGACACACTTCCAATGCGTGTCCAAACTTTTGACTGGTACTGTATATAGAATACAGTATATAGCCTCCATAAACAGAATATATATATACCAGGGGTGCCCAACCCTGCTCCTGGCGATGGACTGTCCTGCAAAGTTCAGCTCCAACCCTAATCAAACACACCTAAAGCAACTAATTAGGGTCTTCAGGATCACTTAAAAATTAAAGGCAGGTGTCTTTGATTAGAGTTGGAGCTAAACTTTGCAGGACAGTCCATCCCCAGGAGCAGGGTTGGGCACCCCTGATATATACATAAACACATTTTTTGCAATGATAACTCAAATGTGGTGATCAAACACTTATAATGATGTGACAAACATAGGCCTATGTAGTGGAGGCAGGGTATTTAACAATAAACCTTATTTAAAATGAGTCTGACATCAGTGCACTTAACAGTTAACTTCACTTATTATAAATAACTTAACACAAATAGAACAAAATATGTATAACTTGAATTAAGAAGTTAAACAAGGTAACTGTGTAGGGCAAGCAAGCTACTGCCAAACCACCAGGGGCAGGTTTATGCAGGAAGCACAGATTTACCAAATGTAAACATCTAAAATGAAAAAATAATGATAAAAAAATGTTTTTTTATTTTACATTTGTTTTTATGACTGGATTCCACGATTCCGTCATTGAGTAGCATTGAGTCTCTCCAACTAGGTGACAACGTAGCGTTAAATCACCATTCAACATACACAAGCCACCACCGCACTGCCATCTATTGGACTGCAGAAAGATACTAACTTTTCAATCTGCTACGTTACTGACTGTACTGACAAACTATGCTGACACTGTGTCTGCGCCACAACAGGACGCGACAAAGCAACCGTTGAAAATCATTTGAAATTTGTGTCAGTACGTCATAAATAGAACGAGGTATCATTTTACTGCATCCAGTGTAGACAACATTACTGTTTATAATGGGTTCTATTCTACACCGGAAGCGAGCGGCACGGCGTGACTAAATACAATAGAATTCTATTGTATTTTGTTGTGCGATGTGATGTGACTGATGTGATAAGCATGAGTTCTGGGCTGTGGTGCGGCCAGAATGAAATGGCCTCGATAATCTCCGGTGGCCGTAAACACAGGCTTTAATGGACCGCAGACGCATGCCGTGATGCGCAGATCAGCTCTAGTCTCTAACATCACTGAATCTGCTGTTACAAATGAGCCATCCATTCATCATATCATCATGCAAAACTAAGAATTAGAATCATTGTAATGTGGTGATCAAATATAGGTGCGGGTGTGTGGCGGGCGGATAATTTGAAGCAGCGGACTCGGGTGAAGTTTGAGCTCATCTGCGCATCTCTACACTACACTGACCTGGGTCGCCAGTAGCAAACAATGGAGCGCGCTCTGCTGGACAAACTAAGTAATTACACTGTTCAGAAGCATTTAATCTGCATTATATGTTCTGTAAAAAAAAAATTCATATCGGCGGCATATTCGCCGATACCGATATATCGGCGACAGGCTCATATCGGCCGATAATATCGGCTAAACTATATATCGGTCAGGCTCTAGTATGGACTACCTTTGTGTTCACTTTGTGGAGTTTTTGAAGCGTCAGCTTTGGGGTCCCATACACTTGCAACATGTGGACTCAGAGATGGATCTTTTTTTTATTTTATTTTTTTTATCTTTGTGTTCATCTGAAGAAAGCCGGGGCATTATGAGGGAGAGTAAATATTGAAGTTTCATTTTTGGTTGGAGTTTCCCTTTAAAACCCCCTTTTAAAAGTCCAAAATTAACATTTGCCAAAAGCAAATAAAAATTGCCACTGGCAGGTATATGAAAGTGTTACTCTATTGTTTAACATTTGAAGCAAATAAATGTAGACAGTCATAAATATTAGAAAATATATAGAAAATACTTTCTTTTCTTTTACAGTACATCAGGGGGTGGTTCAAGTTCTCTTTTGTCCTTAGCTTTCTAATGTGCCCATTTTTTTCTGTAGACACTGTGGACTGCAGGTGTTCTGATGTAGACATCTCCTTCTACCTCACATCACTTCCTCCCTCAATCCCAACATTCAGACAGCGGAACTCTTTGGAACCACTTTAAAAGTTGTAAAAATTCAGCATGGTAGAGAAATTACCTTAATTTTCAAAGTATTCAGGGTACAGGCCATTGCAGAAAAGAACCCGGTACTCTTTGACATTCAGAAGCTGGTTGAAAACTCATGGGATACGAACATGTCGGAGATTGGAGAGCGTCGGCAAGTCAACACAGATTATGCCGTTTCTGTGCTGGAACAGCTAAAGTTTTTCTATGAGCAGAAGTTGCTGACTGACATCACTCTGCTGGTGGAGGAGAGTGAGTTCCCCTGCCATAAAATGGTGCTGGCCACCTGCAGCTCTTACTTCAGGTGGGTGGAGTATGAACATTCAACTGATTAATCTATAAACCATTTAAAAAAAAAACATTAGAATTGAATTATACATGTATGTTACTAAAATGTGAAATTTTCTAAAATTCAGTTTTACTTGTATTGATATTTTAATGACGTCATTCCATGGTTATGAGTTTTCTGTTTACTTCAACAGCTCAGTGCTCTGGTAATTTAAAAAATATGACCATTTCAGGGGTGGACAAAATTGCGACAATTAGGGTTGTACGATTAATCAAAATTGTAATAAAATCTTTATTCTGCACGATTTCTAAACTGCAAAAAGCACGATTTCTCTGCCACTCCCCTCAAGGTGCATGTCTTCAGGCACAGAGCAAGTGAGCATTTGCAGTTAAAGAATTGAACTTCACGCTCATGCAGAAAAAGCGTTGAATGCTCAATTTTGCAAATATCAAGTGAATAACACTGGGTGGCCGCTAATCTCCATGAAACGCAGGTAGTGTCATCTATTATGAGTGTTTAAAATATGAAGATTGTGATCACACTTCTGCTGGATTAAGTACTTAAATCATATTGTTTACACATTGGATGCATTAAAGCTGTTATACAGTACTTGTAAAAAGTTTTGTTTTCTATTAAACTGATCAAAAGTGACAGTAAAAACATAGTTACAAAAGATTCTATTTCAAATAAATGCTGTTCTTTTGAGCTTTTCTATTCATCAAATAATTATGAAAAAAAAGTTTCCATAAAATATTAAACAGAAAAAAAAAAGTTTTTAACATTGATAAAAATCAGAACCATTGTTAATAACTGAGCACTACTACTACTAATAATAATTGAGCAGCAAATCAGCATATTAGAATGATTTCTGATGGATCATGTGACACTGAAGTAATAATGCCGAAAAGTCAGCTTTGCGTCAAATGGAATATTCAAATAGAAAATAGATTTAAATTGTAATAATATTTCACAGTAATACAGTTTTTACTGTATTTTGGATCAAATAAATGCAGCCTTGATGCGCATAAGAGACGTCATTAAAAATATTTAAAAATCATAATTTTACAAGCTTGATGTATCGGATTTCTTTATGAAATGTCAGGCTTTGCTTAAATGTTTACTTTGGGCATTTGGAAACAGAGTGTGCATATTTCCAACTGTGTCTGTGATAATTATATTGAAACACGCTTGGTACAGACACACTGCAAAGTGGAGGCGTTGTAACATTTTGAGTGTTGTGAGTCGAGTTCTGCGGCAGTAGTGGACAGTCAGAATGCTGCACACTTAAATAGAGCATAAGAATTAAACAGACCGGCCTTACAACACACTGTTCTAGTTTTTGTTTTTTGAGAGACTGTTACAACCTTTTGATAAAGCGCTAATTGGTTTCCTTTTGAAATGTTTCAAATTCTAATTGATAAATGCCAAAATGTATTCATGAATATAAAGTGTGTAAGGAAATACTGTCTTAAAATCATGAAATCATAATGTTGACAAAAACAATCATGATTTTAATTTTTTTGTATTGATTCAACAAGCCAGTGAGTGAATTTCACTTTATTGCTCTGGTCCCCAGCTGAACTGGAAGTTTCTGAATTAGACTGAATTGTATTGCCTGAAGTGCTGGTCACCATCCCAGTAGTTTGAAAAGTGCCTATTCAAATGCCAGCTCACCCTTTTGCTCTGTCTGTCTGTCTTTTCTTTTTCTTTTTTTACTTGTGATGAAAAATAAATGTAGTGAAGTTGAATACTTAATTTTTATTAAACTCAAGTAAAAGATCCACAATTTTATTATATTCAAAATAGACAAATAAATAAATACAATAAACAATGTACTTTAAAATGTACTGTAATCCTTATTTTGCTGTTCCTCTTTGAAATTTTGGAGTTTACTTAACCCTTCACAACTTATTTTTCTGTGAATGTGTGTCATATGGTTCACACAATGACAATTCTGATATTATTAACTCACTATAATATTCTAAAGCTGGTAACCCCATTTTATGGTACCCTTGTTACACGCTACATGTAGTAATAGCAACAATAAATTATGCATAATTACATGCAACTAACTATAAACCAAACCCTCATCCTAACCATTACCAGATAGTAAGTGCATGTAGTTAGTTAATATTACTCAGTACTTAAATATGTAATTACACTGTAACAATAAATGTCCGCGGGTCCTTAAAGTCTTAAAATGTCTTAAATTTGGATTCGATGGGTCTTAATTATTTTTGGTCTCATTACCGCTAAAATATCTTCAGTCTGACGGACCTAATGACTGTTACAATCATTGGACAGACCGAAGATTTTTTCTTCCCGCGGTAAGTTACTGCATCATCAGAGAGAATTGCAGTAAGTTAGCAGAATACAGAATACAAGGTCGCGCAGAGGCTCACTCTGTTTGTCTCGAGACTTCAGAACAAATGAGCGTGACCGCACACAAACTCAGAAGAAACACACTGAGGTAAAAATTCTAAATGTTTAGTTTATTCATAACATGATATAGTTAAATAACATCATGACAAGTGAGCTATCTAACACCTACAGAGTCGGAAGTCGTGGCCTAATGGTTAGAGAGTCGGACTCATAACCCAAAGGTTGTGGGTTCGAGTCTCGTTGATGGGGGGGGGAGTGTACAGCGCTTTCTCCCACCTTCGTTGTAGGTGGGGGGAGTGTACAGCGCTCTCTCCCACCCTCAATACCACTACTGAGGTGCCCTTGAGCAAGGCACCAAACCCCCAACTGTTCCCCGGGTGCCGCAGCATAAATGGCTGCCCACTGCTCCGGGTGTGTGTTCACGGTTTGTGTGTGTTCACTCACTGCTGTGTGTGTGCACTTTGGATGGGATAAATGATAAATAAAACTAATTCCGAGTGTGGGTCACCATACTTGGCCAAATGTCACGTCACTCACTCAGAGTGCACGCATTACGTGAAGTCTAGTGCGCGATTTAGAGTGCGCTCTGCCTGATCACTGCATGATTCAGTCTATTAAAATTCAGAATTATCACAAATTCAAGACAAGGGGGCAGAAAATGTGTATTTACATTTTATGCTTCATGTAGTTAATCAAGTTCACACGGAAGAGTGCCTTTTTTTCTCCAAAAATTACCATATACAAATGTGATATTGATTTTTTTATTTTTTTTTTTATTTACAACAGCTCAATAAACTAGAAGTTTTATTGAGAGACTTACGTTTTAGACACCATATTGCCTGTTTTTGCACTATTTCGCCAACAAAAATAATTCCAAACAAAGCCACAGTGCTGTTTTGCGTCTTTGAACAACATGACGGTATTTCGTTCCCGAATGAATCAACTGGTGGTTTTAATTTCACATTTAAAGTATCTTTTCATTATTTAAATTATTTCAAATATCAGTATTCAATGTTTTGTTTAATATATCAAAACATTATTTATGCATTTGTAACTGCAGGTTAAATGCATTCATGTTCTGCACTAAACAGTGTGTAAACACATCTAAATGCCAATTCAGGTGCAGCTTATGTCTGGAATGCAAAGATGAATTTCGTTTATACTGATTTCATTTGCTTGGTAACAGCCCAAATGTCTTATTATTCTAATTCACTGATTTAAATGTAAGAATTTGACTCAAAAAATAATGCACACTTATAGAAAATGCCCATAAAAGGTAAAAATCTATTTAAACGTATTGGAAAAGATTAATTTCTATCTGACAGAATATGAGGAATATCAAAAACTTTAGGAGTCAGCTGTCCACGAAAGTCCTTAAGATACCAGCATGATAAAACACTTAATCAGTTGAAGTGACTTACTGGTAGTTTAGTTGAGAAGTATGTTGAAAAGTATGCATTTTCCCCCTCAACATTTCTAATTTGTATACTCATAAATGCATTTAAAACATTAATCTCATAAAATTATTTATTGCAGTTGTAATTATTGTTATTTGCAGTGTAAATTATTTAATCTGACTGGTAGCAGCCCTATAGTGGATATTTTGTATGGAATATTGTCTGTTGACATGAAAAGTTCACTGTATATCATAGTAATAAATACCATTTACTACAGCAATGATATTTTGTTTTCTTTTTAAGTTATACACATTAAATATTACATATATGTATGTAATAAAATGTGTATTTCCATTACAGTTTTAGGTCTTAAATTTCATATAAGGTGGTATTAAAAAGGTTTTTAAAAGTCTTAAATTTAACTTGTTTATGTCTGCAGAAACCCTGAACAAGGACACAATCAAATAGAATTTGGGACCAAATAATATTTTTTATTCACATACTTGCTTTTTATTGCATTTTAAGTTGGCCGACACAAAAAGATAATTTTGTCAGACCTCTAATAAATTACTTGTTCTTTTGTTTAGAAGCCTAATGTTTTTGTAAATTACAGAATATTTTTCTTTAGAATAGTGAGAACTTTAGTCGATGAATCAAGATTAGACACATTTGAAAGTGTCACATTTAAGTGACTTTGTTTTAACCAATGTTGTTGTTTTTTTGTTTCTGTAGGGCCATGTTTATGAGTGGGCTCAGTGAGAGCAAACAGACACATGTTCATCTTAGAAATGTTGACCCCATCACGCTGCAGACCATCATAACCTATGCTTACACCGGGAACTTAGTCATCAACGATACCACTGTGGAACCTCTCTACGAGACGGCCTGTTTTCTTCAGGTTAGGAAGACGTGCACACAGTCTTCCACGGGTTAATGTTAATGTGCTAAAAATCATCAAACCCTTCCTCTAACTTGCTTGCTCATGTTTTGTCATTTTACCTTCCACATACATGCACTGACTTGTTTTACCAAGTTTACCACTTGTTTAATTTACAAAACCTATGGGTCACACATTGCCATCACAACATGCCATTGCTGTAGATTTTGAGCAGCACACTCTAGCATTTTTCTCAGTATTAACAATAGTGTTAATCAGTGTTTGTCTACTTATTTCTGGCTTTCATTGTCTTTCTTTCAGGTGGAGGATGTTTTACTACAGTGTCGAGAATACTTGGTCAAAAAAATCACTGCTGAAAACTGTGTCCGCATGCTAAGCATTGGTGACCTGTTTAGCTGCACAGAGTTGAAGCAAAGTGCTAAGCGCATGGTGGAGCACAAATTTCCTGTTGTCTACCGACAGGAGGCTTTCCTGCAGCTCTCACACGAGCTTTTGCTGGACCTCCTGAGCAGCGATAATCTCAATGTGGAGAAAGAGGAAACGGTACGTGAGGCAGCCATGCTGTGGCTGGAATACAACATGGAAGCACGTTCTCAGTATCTGTCCTCCGTCCTTAGCCAGATTCGAATTGATGCGCTTTCTGAGGTGACCCAACGTGCCTGGTTCCAAGGTCTTCCACCAAACGACAAATCAGTGGTAGTGCAAGGCCTGTACAAGTCTATGCCAAAGTTTTTTAAGCCCAGACTGGGTATGACCAAGGAAGAAATGCTCATTTTTGCAGAGGCTGAACCACCAGCTGAAAGCCACCCAGTCGTGATAGGTCCACGTCACACAGTGGTCTGTTACAGCCCTCAAGCAGAGAAGGTCTATAAACTGTGTAGCCTGCCTGGAGACTTGCAGAAGGTTGGGACATTGGTCACCCCAGACAATGATGTGTTCATTGCAGGTGGACAGATACCACTGAAGAGTGCTCTAGCTACCCACGGAAGCAAAAGTGGCAAGCTGCAGGCTGCCTACTGTTCAGTGGACAGCTTCTACTGGCTGAATGCCCAGCAGAATGCATGGGTGGCCAAAACGCAGATGCTATATGCTCGCACTAAACCATCGCTGGTGTATTGTCAGGGTTTCATTTACGCTATTGGCGGCGATAATGTGGGTGGAGAGTTGAATAAGCGCACAGTGGAACGCTACGATTGTGAGCAGGACGAATGGAGCTTGACCAGCCCTCTTCCCTGCGCGTGGAGTTGGAGCACAGCGGTAACAGCCCGGGACTGCATCTATGTCATGACGCATGATCTCATGTACTGCTACTTCCCTCAAGCTGACACTTGGGTGGAAATGGCCATGCGGCAGACTAGTCGCTGCTTTGCTTCAGCAGCTGCATTAGGAGACCTCATCTTCTATATTGGTGGTCTACATGTGGTGGGCAACTCGGGTTTGCGTCTGCCAACAAGCACTATTGATGGCTCCTCGGTTACGGTAGAAATATACGATGTCAACAAAAATGAATGGCGTCTGGCTGCTAACATCCCAGCCAAGCGGTACTCTGACCCATGTGTGCGTGCCGTGGTGCTACTGAATATGCTATGCATCTTTATACGCGAGACACACTTAAACGAGCGGGCGAAGTATGCTCTCTATCAGTACGACCTGGAGCTCGATTGCTGGTCCTTGCGGCAGCCCGTGTCAGAACGTGTGCTCTGGGACCTCGGCAAAGATTTCCGCTGTGCCGTGGGTAAATTATACCCATCCTGCCTTGATGAAACTCCCTGGAAGCCACCCACTTACCTCTTCTCTCCTGATGGAGCTGAGGAGTTTGAGGTGGATGAGGACATGCTGTCACTGCCTCATGTATAGTTAATGGCGTCGTCTTTAAAACTAACCTGTAATTTATCCACTGTTCTGAAATAATGCTCTTCTGTTTTGAGAGGAAAGGTGATTAAGCTGATAGACGGTCTTCCTTTAATGCCTAGTGTGCTCATGGAGATCAAATGTTTAATTGGAAACTAAAATGTTTAATTCAAATTTTGACCCATCACCGACACTTGTAGTTTTGATCATTCTTAAAGCAAGGTTGAGAACATAAATATTTAATTTCTCTCATTACAAGTTTGGCGTTCTGTTTTAACAATTTGATGGTGTAAACGAATGATGCAATTAAACCTCCTTTGGTTGAAAATGGCAACTGTACACCCAGAGTTCTTACATTTCTCACTCTTCTTTTGTCCAGTTCATCTTCCAGAAATCAATTGCTCACCTTTCTCCTAAATGTTACCAGGGTAACAAGAGGTTCAAGGGGTTGGTGAAATATTTTGTACTGAATGTCATTTGATGTTTTGGGTCGCCACTGGTTTGGTGACTTGCTTGACATTGATTTTGTTTTTGTCATTGTTTGCATCTGTATTATCATAGTTCACATTCTCTGTGGTCTGTCTGTTGACCTGTCTTGCATATGGCATCATTTGACCTCTTAAAAGGGTAGGTTTCACTCTTACAACCACAAACACACTAGCGATACCTCAGGGTGCTTACCAGTCTGGTTTCGTACTCTGTTTACCATATCATTTATTTCTCTCTAGTTTGCAAAGGAATTTCTTGTTTTTTGTTTCTTCAGGCATCTTTGTCTCCAAGTTCCTTTGTGTTTTTCCTCGATTAGACAAATGCAGGAAATGCCTGCTACAGTATTCATTCTCCATCATGTTCAGAAGTATGTATGTTTAGATACTGAAAGTGTGGAACTGAACTGAAACAGGTAAAAAAAAAAATAAAACAATTTACTCTTGAGCCATCATGACGCATCTTCAAATTGCTTTGCAATGCTTTGCTGCCCTGGATCATAATGTTCTAATATTATGGTTATTATTTTCCTGGGAAAAAAAGATTATTTGCTGCTGTATTTGTGCAATAGGGTGTACAATGCCGTTCTCTCCTGCCACACTCAACCCCCCCCCCCCCCCTTCTGGTTTTCATTATTTCATACTACTATTTGTAATCATTTGTTATAAAATAATATTGAGACTGTTTCTGTTGCTTGGGGCATTTAGGTGAGGGTGGTCCAAAAGCATCAGGTTCACATAGACGGCTGACAGCCAACAGTGTATATTCAGTGAATCGTAATTTATTATTTTAAATAGAAGGAAATGATAATAGTTGTAAGCCTTTCTTTAACAACTTGGTAGGCTATAAACACTACGCAGAAGTAAGATTGAATGTTTGATCTTCGTTCATCGTGCATTTTTTTAATTACTGTGGCAGTAACAAACCTCAAGGAGATGATGTTTACCTTCAAATTTCAGTGAAGTACAACAGTTATTTCTTATATGAACTCATATGCTTGATGGATCTAAATTGCTCAAGATCTTTGCAAAAGTTTTGCATTACCATAAGAGAAATTGGGGGAAAATGCCACTCTGCCTTTTTTTTTTTTTTTCTCCTCGTAAAATTGTTTATTCAAGCTTGTGTAGCATTTTGCGCCCAGGTATGTTTCACCCCTGTAATTTAGAAGGGTTAGTGCTGCTTTTTACCCATGGTTCTAAATCCTTGCTCTGGAGCAGGGTTAGCAGCTCTTTTGTGCACTGCGGGGCCAAATGTGTACATGTGCCAATGTTAAAATGTTGCAGCTAGATGCTTAGCAAGAGACAACCTCATATTCATGTGCTTTGGACAGTTGTTTCAGCATTTGTTTCAGGGAAAGTGTCAATAGTTACAGAAAAAAATGTTAATTGAAGTGAAGAGACTCCATTTACCTAGACTTACCTTTATAGTCAGAAGTCCTTTCAAGAAAAACTTGATCATACAGTTGGCATTTTAGCCTATTAAGTATATGCAATCCATGTAAACGGGCTGTGTGCTGCTTTTGTCCTATCAATGACACTGATGCGTGAATATGCAAATAAGAATGTAGCCCAGGGTTTAGGAATGTACAGTGTGAAATGCAGTAGTGTAATTTAACGAAGTAATAATACTTCGTTACAGTACTTAAGTATTTTCTGGGAGTATCTGTACTTGAGTTTTTATATTTCAGACAACTTTTACTCCACTACATTTCCTAATTAAAATGTTTACTTTTACTCCGATACATTTCTCTGAAGCATATTCGTTACTTACTACAAAATAGTCAGAAGAACACGGACTGCAGGAAAGCAGGTTTGACGAATCAGTGGTCTGGCGTCTGCAAGTTAGACTCTTGAAAACACCTTTTGCTCATGTGCAAACAAGTGCGTGCAACCGCGGGTGATTTCATTTTCCACTCAAGTCTAGTCTGGGGTCTGCTATATACATCTACGATAATATGGTAAGTGTCGTTGTAATGATGTGCGATCTGACATTATCGAGTATATCACCAAATCACACTCACAGAGTGCACGCACGTGATTTATTAGTCTATTAAAACTCAAAATTCAAGGTATTCTAAATTGTAGATGGCAAAAATGCTTCTGTATGCTTTTCATATTTATATAATTTAATATAGTTACCTTAATCTATGTCACACAAAGAGTACCATTTTTCTGCAGATATCAGCATACCAAATTTAATAATTTTATACAAGTTCAGTAAAGTTAGCAATAAGTGACTTGGCCTACATTTTAGACATAATATTGCTTGTTTTTGCTCAATTTTGCCAACAAAAATAGTTACAAACAATGATCACAGCACTGTTTTGCATCTCTGAGCAATGGTGTTTACTTGTTAAATGAATCAGCATTTTGAACAAATCAGTTGAATAAATGATTCCGTGATTCACTCATTTATACAGTCAAATGCTTAATCCTGAATGAATCGGCGGTTTGAATGAATCTGTTGAAGCTCAATGACTCACTCATTCGTCTGTCACTTACTGGTGGTTTTAATGTTACATTTAATTTTACATTTTGACACTTTTTTACTTCACTTCAGATGCAGATTCCAGAAATGTTTTCTTACGTTGGAATGAAAGAAACTTAAGTACCGGAAGAAGTGCTTCTTATACATACCCAAAAATGCTAAATTGAAGAAGGAGTTAAAACTGAACACACTCTTGCTACTCAAGCTGTGTATGAACATTTATTTATTTATATATATATATATATATATATATATATATATATATTTGTTTCTTTTTTATTTTGTATTTACTT
>NW_015505614.1:19643-28610 GCF_001515645.1 Sinocyclocheilus grahami | reverse complement strand
TTGGAAACCAAGGTCCTAGAGTCTAGAGGAAGGGTGGAGATGCTCATAGCCCAAGTTGCTTGAAGTCCAGTGTTAAGTTTCCACAGTCTGTGATGATTTGCAGTGCAATGTCATCTGCTGGTGTTGGTCCATTGTGTTTTTTGAAAACCAACATCACTGCACCTGTTCACCAAGAAATTTTGGAGCTCTTCATGTTTCCTTCTGCTGACCAGCTTTTTGAAGATGCTGATTTCATTTTCCAGCAGGATTTGGCACCTGCCCACACTGCCAAAAGCACCAAATGACCATGGTGTTGGTGTGCTTGACTGGCCAGCAAACTCACCAGACCTGAACCCCATAGAGAATCTATGGGGTATTGTCAAGAGGAAAATGAGAAACAAGAGACCAAAAAATGCAGATGAGCTGAAGACCACTGTCAAAGAAACCTGGGCTTCCATACCACCTCAGCAGTGCCACAAACTGATCACCTCCATGCCACGCCAAATTGAGGCAGTAATTAAAGCAAAAGGAGCCCCTACCAAGTATTGATGTACAGTAAATGAACATACTTTCCAGAAGGCCAACAATTCACTAAAAATGTTTTTTTATTGGTCTTATGAAGTATTCTAATTTGTTGAGATAGTGAATTGGTGGGTTTTTGTTAAATGTGAGCCAAAATCATCACAATTAAAAGAACCAAAGACTTAAACTACTTCAGTATGTGTGCATTGGATTTATATAATACACGAGTTTCATAATTTGAGTTGAATTACTGAAATAAATGAACTTTTCCATGACATTCTAATTATTGAGATGCACCTGTATCTGTACTTTTACTTGAGTATGGCTTTCAAGTACTTTATACACCACTGGTGAAATGTCATCTTAAAAATGGTTAACCCTGGGTAAATTATGAGCAGTGCAAGATACCCCAGGATTCCGTTTACCTGGGGTTTAGAGTGACCCTGGGTCAACCATTTCAAGTGTTAAAAGCCCTCCCAGCCGCATTTCAATTCACCAGTGAATCAACGTCGGTATCATGGTTGAATCAACGTTGGATTATGTTTCAATTTTGCAAATTGGATCAACGTTGATATTGTAACGTTGTTTCACCGTTGAAATCACGACGTTTCACCGTTTAAATAGCGATGTTGTTTCACCGTTTTACCTTCAGCATGGGTGAATTAAGGTTGTTCTGTAGACGTTGAATTAAGTGTTGATTTTGCAAATTGGATCAACGTTGATATTGTGACGTTGTTTCACTGTCTTTCATCATGGGTGAATTATGGTCATTCTGTAGACGATGGATTAACGTTGAATTAAGTATTGATTTTGCAAATTGAATCAACGTTGATAACGCGACGTTGTTTCACCGTCGTACCTTTCAACATGGGTGAATACCACCCAGCAAGCAATTTTGCGTTTAGCTGTCTAAACACAGCCCAGACGTCTAGGCTAAAACAAATTTAACAATTTATTTAACAAATAAAACAACCAACAGTGAACTTAAAGGAAATTATTCATTATTGGTTTTATTTCTTGTTTAAAATGCTTCCCAACTGCATTCCTCAAGTCCAACTCTGTTGCTGCCGGGAAGTTGGTCATCACATCTTCCAAATAAGAAAAAAAAGCACAAGAAAAGCTTGGCATAATTTTTTTACTTTAATTACACTAATTGTGACAGGGAGTCATTCTCTTTTGCTTGGATGCCTACTAAAAACAAAAACGAGATATTTATAGTGTATCACCATTCAGTGTGTTAAAAAAGAAAGAAGCTCTCTAGTAAATGTTGTGTGTTTTATACACATACCTCTAATGACTGAGAACAGTGCAGTTTTTTTCAAATGCTTCTTTCTGCAGCGGACCAATTTGTAGGCTTTACCTGTCCAGCATCCTTCTGGCACTGCCTTTGTGGTTTCTTCCTTCAATTCTGCACAACTTTGACACCTGAATAACACATGCTCACAATAACACATCAATTAGCTCATGCTCTCTCTGTATCTAACAAGCCATTGTTCAGTCATAAAATCAATATAATTATTAAAATAAATGATGGACTTTGTCACAGATGAGAGCTTTAGTGAGGAAATGTTGTTTTGGAGAGGTTTTTTTTCATTGTTGTTGTTTGTTTTTTTTACCATTGCTGCCCGGATCTTTTCAATTTCCAACCGCTTTTCCAGATGTTGAAACTCCTCAGTTTCTCCAATTCTTCTGAGTGTGTTCACTGTATAAATTAATATGGATTAATCTTTGTCAAAGCTGTGTTTGTTCTGTTGTTTGCTCTTTCGCGTCTTGCGCTGTTTTAAAATCGATTGAGTTTGTAAACGCATACAAATGATAAAACTTTTACTCTATTAAATTTTGCAATTAATCCTCTGAACACATGCTTGCTGAACCTTGGGCCTAGTCATGGATCACTATCAACTATGATCTGCTCCCTTCACTAAAATGTCACGGTTCCTAAACATGATAACAAATAATATAGAAAAATAATGAACACGTCAAAACGAAAACACGGATACTTACAAGACCAAGTAGGAATGTCCTTTATCGTTTGTCCGCTGCTGTCCAACAGGTAAACTTAGTGCTCTCTCGTTCAAAAACAAAACACAACACTGATCTCTACTAACTCTCATGTCTCGCGTTGCCAGTAGTCATGTCTCAGTAGGGCTACAATTGCTATCTAGCGGTTGGGAATTGTAATTGCATTTTTATTTATAAAATGAAAGACAGCCGAATATCAATAATATCATATAATGTGTATGAATGTAACATTTAGTTTGTGGGATGCGTGACATCATATAGTCAAATGCCAGTAAACTTTTGAAACATTTAAATTAGCATTATTTTGGCATAATAAATAATGCTATATTTAATAATGCTGTAAAATTATTAAATAAAATATAAAATAATGCTAATTTAAATGTTTCAAAAGTTTACTTGCATTTGATAAGAAGCTGTGTGGGTGAAAATTACATGTAAACAATTTTAAGGCTATTTTGGCTATGCTCATCCCTGGTCTGGTTACTGGTATAGGGCTATAGCCAAGCCATTAAAATAAGACCACAGATTGCCTCGATTTCGCCAGGTGGGCTAAAAGCAGACTACACGTAGCCCATCCAATTTAGAGCTAAATCGTGGATACATATAGACCATGTCATGAAATGACACATATATCTTTGTAGCTATTATTGACACTGCGAACATGATGGGATATCAACCATCTCATGTGCTGCCTGGCCAAAAACTACAGTGAATCAGGTTTGACTATAAGTGGGTTACAGATAGCCGCTCTAACTACGAGCTAAATCGTGGCTAAATCAAGTATTGAACATGTCAAAGAAATGAAACCAAACACCTTGTAAACGCTGTTGACTTTGCTTACATGTTAGAATATCATACATCTCACAAGTTATTTTGCTAAAAAATGACATGAAACCAAATTCAAGGTTATTTGGGCTAGAAGTGGGTTACACATAGCTGGACTATATCAGGTCTATACTTAACCGAGATGTTGAAATGATGGCTATTATTATTGTTATTGTTATTATTATTATTAAATATAGCATTATTTATTATGCCAAAAATAATGCTAATTTAAATGTTTCAAAAGTTTACTTGCATTTGATAATATGATGTCATGCATCCCACAAGCTAAATGTTACATTCATACACATTATATGATTTTATTGATATTCGGCTGTCTTTCATTTTATAAATAAAAATGCAATTACAATTCCCAACCGCTAGATGGCAATTGTAGCCCTACTGAGACATGACTACTGGCAACGCGAAACATGAGAGTTAGTAGAGATCAGTGTTGTGTTTTGAATTTTGTTTTTACACGAGAGAGCACTAAGTTTACCTGTTGGAGAGCAGCGGGCAAACAACAAACGATAAAGGACATTCCTACTTGGTCTTGTAAGTATCTGTGTTTTCGTTTTGACGTGTTTATTATTTATCTATATTATTTGTTATCATGTTTAGGAACCGTGACATTTTAGTGAAGGGAGCAGATCATAGTTGATAGTGATCCGTGACTAGGCCCATGGTTCAGCATGCATGTGTTCAGAGGATTAATTGCTAAATTTAATAGAGTAAAAGTTTTATCATTTGTATGTTTACAAACTCAATCAGTGTAACGGCTCCTGAAGGTTTTCTTCTAATTAAAAGAATCATGCTTCAACTGATGTCTCCTGGATTTCTGATTAGAAGGCGCACACGGTATGTTGTTTATTCTTTGGATTTCATCTGTTAATTTGCAAAGTTAATGTACTGTGTGTATTGACATTGGTTCAGTAAGAAGCAGACTTGGTTAAACTGCGGTAAAAACAGAAACACACTCACAGGTTATGTATCTGAATGTAATTTTATTTTTTTTCAGTTTTTCACAGTGTCATGATGTAAAGATGTCAAGATGTTGATATCCAAAGGGTGTCACGATGTTCAAGTGATGTCGAAATAGGATCAAGATGGAGATGACGCCAATACTTATACTCTTTGCAAAGAAGACATTAAACGCGAAGACATCAGTTGAAGCGTGATTCCTTTAATCAGAAGAAAACCTTCAGGAGTCATTACAGTGGAAAAACGTGAAATAGTGTGGTTTAAAGTAAGTTACCAACATGTATCAAAATAGATCAGACAGTGTCTTCGATCAAGTGATTCAAGCTCTTGAAGAGGAAAGGGCACAATTAGAGGGGAAATTAGAAACTGAAATTCATGTCTCAGACAGACAAAATTATGTAGATCTGGAAGTTAATAAAGCAAGATTCCAGGAATCATCCTTACGAGTTGAGCAAGAAGCTAGGCGATCAGAAAGAGAAAGGCGTCCAACAGAAAAAATGCTTGAGTTGAGACGTGACGAGTTAGCAAAAAGAGAACGGAAGTTTGTTCACATACTTAAACTTTAAAGCTGAAGCTCAGTTTACCAGATCTAAAATGAAAGAAGAGTGCTCTAAATCCGAGCTAGACGATATGATGGTGACTGCGGAAAAACGTGAAGCAGAGTTAAAACAAATATATGAGAGTATTCGTGCGTTGAACGTCCCATCTCAAGATATAAGAAGGAGAATGGATAGCTGCGCATCCGGAGTTTGATGTGGAAGCTGTAAAAGAATCGCTCCTGCAGTTATGGCAAAGAGATGACGCTAGGTCAATTTATGGATCAACTGTGTCAAGAGCTGAAAGTGATAGTCAGCAGGGAAGTCATATGTCAACAAAAAGGGCGGAAGCAGCAGTATGCCTAGCTGCCAAACGTGCTGAACTAAAGAGAGAAAGGGACATTTTAGCACAAAGAAAAGAGGTGCTAGCTCAACAAGAGAAGTTTTCAGACTTTGTGGCACAGGAGGCACGTATTGCATGTAATCCTGTTTCCTCTCTACATGCTTTAAAAAAAAATTTTTTTTAAATCAGGACATTGGAAGCAGACTTTCAAGATACAGACTTTATGGAGAAGGCAATATCACAAGAGGACATTCAGTTTCTTCAACAACTAGATGAAAAAAACCCAGCACAACAAAGAAGGTCATGTGGAAATGCACCTAATTTTTAGAGAACCTCCTCAGTTACCGAACAATAAGCAACTAGCCATAGTTCGTTTGAAGCACTTGAAAAAAAAGTTAGAGAAAAATCCTAAGGAGAGGACTACGAGAGATTTATGGACAGTGTTTTTAGAGACGGTGATGCTGAAGGAGCAGAAGTCACATCAAAGGAAGGAAATGTGTGGTACATTCCGCACCATGGGGTGTACCATCCCAGGAAGCCTGAAAAAATAAGAGTGGTATTTGACTGCTCAGCCAAATTTGAAGGCACGTCTCTAAACAACCACTTACTCACTGGACCAAAAGCTGTATATTGAATTTGTTTGGATGGAGTGCCATTTTGTTGTCTATTAGAAGTATATTTGTAGTCGTTTAATAGCGGTCTATTTGATGACTAGTCTATTCTTGGGCTATGATTAGACGTCTATTAAATGTCCATTGACAGCCCAAATTTAGCCTAGACCCATATTCACCGTCTATTAGACGTATATATACATATTCGTTTAATAGGTCTAATTGATGACTATCTATTCTTGGGTTATGATTAGACTTCTATACAATTTTCACTGACAGCCCAAATTTAGCCTTGTTTTAGCCTAGACGTCTGGGCTGTGTTTAGACGACTAATAGACGTCTTTTAAACGCAAAATTGCTTGCTGGGAAGTGCTATAACAAGTCTCAGCTTAAGGTAGTAGGCCTACACATAGCAAGTTTTTTTTTTGGATTATATAGGATTAATAAATAAAAAGGAAACAGACAGAACAAAAAAAAGAATAGAGCAAGCTAGTGTTAGATGTCTTTTTTTGCTTTTGTTAATTGTATAATAAATAAAAAGAAAATAAATAGATAGAAAACAAAAATAATAGAGAAGCTAGTGTTCGGTTTTTTATTTTTTTTTAACACTTTGCCGGTTGTCTTACTCGTGACCAAAATAGTATTTGTCAGCTGCTTGATCGCGCCGGCGCCGGCGCCTCACACACACACACACCACATATTCTAGCAATTCAAATTTGCCATCGCAGTCTGTTCATTATCAAAATAAAATACAGTCAGCCAATCATATCAGTCCGTAGTATAACCGGTCTACAGCTGCTGTTATGCCAAGCGCATTTTTGCTCATGTGAAGAGGATGATTTTTTTTTCTGTCGATATGCGAACGCGCATGAAGCCTATATACAACAACAGCCTTTGGCCAGACACATTCTTACGCAGGTAAGTGCAGTTTTGGTGTTTTAAATGTTTTCTAGGGGTGTAATGGTACACTTATTCGTACTGAAAATTGTACCGAACAAATACAGTGTCATTTTAACCACTGCACGTGCGGAATTTAATCAGTTTCAATTCATAGCCGTGAATAAATCTTCACTATTATTACTATGCATACATTCTGTAATCGTAAGGTTTGTGTTTTGTTCTTTTCGATAAGAAACAAAGTCTCATCTTTAAAATTATGTCTCTTTTATCAGGAAATTAAATCCATGTGCCGTTTTGACGCTCTTTGATGTGGCGTGACAGACTGCGGTCAGGCCAGCCTCCACTTTGAAAAATACGGTCATTCTAGCCGCCACGTTGTTTTGTGGTGCGCGCATATACTAGGCGTTACGGTAATAGCGTGTAAACCTCAGATCAAGGGAAAAGCGTTCAAGCTCTTATGCGTTATCACTCTCGCCCTCTCTCTCTCTCTCTCTCTCTCTCTCTCTCTCTCTCCTCTAATGCGTTATGTCTCTGGCTCTCTCTCTCCTCTCATGCGTAATGTCTCTCGCCCTCTCTCACTCTCTCCCCTCTCATGCGTTTTGTCTCTGACATTCATTTATTGAGCCAGTTTCTCCATCAATTAATGAATGAATGACTGCATTTAAAATAATACAAATGTTTAAAAAACGGTCTGATAAAAATTAAATGTAGAATTTTCAAATAAAAAAAATAACTGTCTAATGCGAAATAACAAAATAAAACCATTTAATGATCTTGTATATAACCATATTTATCTGTAAATTCACATAGTTATAAAAAGAAAAACTCCCTGTTTTCACACAAAAAAATTCCCATTACATAATAAAAGCCATCCAAAAACTCATATATGACCAGTTCTGTCTTTGATTTTGAATAGCTCTAAAAAGAAAACTCCCTGTTTCCACAGACTAATTTCAATTCAGATTGACAGTCCAGTACCCCAGGGGGTCACTCAGCCAGTTTCAGGACGATCTGATGTTGCTTTACAAAATAAAAGCCCTCCAAAACTCATATATGACCAGGTTTGTCTTTGATTTTGAATAGCTCTAAAAAGAAAACTCCCTGTTTCCACAGACTAATTTCAATTCAGATTGACAGTCCAGTACCCCAGGGGGTCACTCAGCCAGTTTCAGGACGATCTGATGTTGCTTTACAAAATAAAAGCCCTCCAAAACTCATATATGACCAGGTTTGTCTTTGATTTTGAATAGCTCTAAAAAGAAAACTCCCTGTTTCCACAGACTAATTTCAATTCAGATTGACAGTCCAGTACCCCAGGGGGTCACTCAGCCAGTTTCAGGACGATCTGATGTTGCTTTACAAAATAAAAGCCCTCCAAAACTCATATATGACCAGGTTTGTCTTTGATTTTGAATAGCTCTAAAAAGAAAACTCCCTGTTTCCACAGACTAATTTCAATTCAGATTGACAGTCCAGTACCCCAGGGGGTCACTCAGCCAGTTTCAGGACGATCTGATGTTGCTTTACAAAATAAAAGCCCTCCAAAACTCATATATGACCAGGTTTGTCTTTGATTTTGAATAGCTCTAAAAAGAAAACTCCCTGTTTCCACAGACTAATTTCAATTCAGATTGACAGTCCAGTACCCCAGGGGGTCACTCAGCCAGTTTCAGGACGATCTGATGTTGCTTTACAAAATAAAAGCCCTCCAAAACTCATATATGACCAGGTTTGTCTTTGATTTTGAATAGCTCTAAAAAGAAAACTCCCTGTTTCCACAGACTAATTTCAATTCAGATTGACAGTCCAGTACCCCAGGGGGTCACTCAGCCAGTTTCAGGACGATCTGATGTTGCTTTACAAAATAAAAGCCCTCCAAAACTCATATATGACCAGGTTTGTCTTTGATTTTGAATAGCTCTAAAAAGAAAACTCCCTGTTTCCACAGACTAATTTCAATTCAGATTGACAGTCCAGTACCCCAGGGGGTCACTCAGCCAGTTTCAGGACGATCTGATGTTGCTTTACAAAATAAAAGCCCTCCAAAAACTCATATATGACCAGTTCTGTCTTTGATTTTGAATAGCAGTAAAATGGAAACTCCCTGTTTCCACAGAACAATTTCAATTCAGATTAATAGTCCAGTACCCCAGGGTGTCTCTCAGCCAGTTTCATGACGATCCTACGAGACTACGAAGCCTTCACCCGTGATCAAGCCTCGCAGCAGATCGAGAGACCTCTTCCTGCTCGG
>NW_015505614.1:17698-18479 GCF_001515645.1 Sinocyclocheilus grahami | reverse complement strand
TGCGATATGAGATCGTTCCGTAACTCCCCAACCGGACCTCACTGGGCAATGGCACCTTTTTAGTTACACCCAGCGTCACTACCCCCTCATACCCTGTGAATTTCAAGCCCCGGGACGCCCCGTTGCTTAGAACAAAGCGATAGAGTAAAATCGTTCCCCTGCGCTGCGCTACTGCGGTCAGGCCAGCCTCCACTTTGAAAAATACGGTCATTCTAGCCGCCACGTTGTTTTGTGGTGCGCGCATATACTAGGCGTTATGGTAATAGCGTGTAATCCTCAGATCAAGGGAAAAGCGTTCATGCTCTCATGCATTATCACTCTCGCCCTCGCCATGTCTCTGGCATTCATGTATTGAGCTCTCTCTCCTCTCATGCGTTATGTCTCTCGCCCTCTCTCACTCTCTCTCTCCCTCTCCCCTCTCATGCGCTATGTCTCTGGCATTCATTTATTGAGCCAGTTTCTCCATCAATGAATGAATGAATGCATTTAAAATAATACAAATGTTTAAAAAACGGTCTGATAAAAATTAAATGTAGAATTTTCAAATAAAAAAAATAACTGTCTGATGCGAAATAACAAAATAAAACCATTTAATGATCTTTTATATAACCATATTTATCTGTAAATTCACATAGTTATAAAAAGAAAACTCCCGGTTTTCACACAAAAAAATTCCCATTACAAAATAAAAGCATCCAAAAACTCATATATGACCAGTTTTGTCTTTGATTTTGAATAGCTCTAAAAAGGAAACTCCCTGTTTCCACAGAACAATTTCAAT
>NW_015505614.1:17478-17682 GCF_001515645.1 Sinocyclocheilus grahami | reverse complement strand
ATTAACAGTCCAGTACCTCAGGGTGTCCCTCCGCCAGTTTCAAGACGATCTGATGTTGCATTTCATAATAAAAGCCCTCCAAAAACTCATTCTGCCCGCTCTGCCTATGAATTTGGATAGCTCTAAAATGGAAACTGCCTGTTTCCACAGAACAGTTTGAATTCAGATTAATACTCCAGTACCCCAGGGTGTCCCTCTGTCAGT
>NW_015505614.1:15364-15817 GCF_001515645.1 Sinocyclocheilus grahami | reverse complement strand
CACAGAACAATTTCAATTCGAATTTACAGTCCAGTACCTCAGGGTTTCCCTCCGACAGTTTCAGGATGATCTGATTTTGCATTTCATAATAAAAGCCCTCCAAAAACTTTTACTACCCGTTCTGCCAATGCATTTGGATAGCTCTAAAATGGAAACTCCCTTTTTCCACATACTAATTTCAATTCAGATTAATACTCCAGTACCCCAGGGTGTCCCTCATCCAGTTTCAGGACGATCTGATGTTGCATTACAAAATAAAAGCCCTCCAAAAACTCATTCTACCTGTTCTGCTTGTTCATTTGGATAGCTCTAAAAAGGAAACTCCCTGTTTCCACAGAACAATTTCAATTCAGATTAATAGTCCAGTACCCCAGGATGTCCCTCAGCCAGTTTCAGGACGGTCTGATGTTGTATTACAAAATAAAAGCCCTCCAGAAACTCATTCTACCTGTT
>NW_015505614.1:12739-13534 GCF_001515645.1 Sinocyclocheilus grahami | reverse complement strand
TAGCTCTAAAATGGAAACTCCCTGTTTCCATAGAACAATTTAAATAAATTTAATTTAATTTAATTAAAACGGAAACTCCCTGTTTCCACAGACTAATTTCAGTTCAGATTAATAGTCCAGTACCCCAGGGTGTCTCTCAGCCAGTTTCAGGACGATCTTATTTTGCATTACAAAATAAAAGCCCTCCAAAATCTCATATATGACCAGTTTTGTCTGATTTTGAATAGCTCTAAAAAGGAAACTCCCTGTTTCCACACAACAATTTCAATTCAGTTTGACAGTCCAGAACCCCAGGGTTTCACTCAGTCAGTTTCAGGATGATCTGATGTTGCATTACATAATAAAAGCCCTCCAAAAACTCATATTCTACCTGTTCTGCGTATGAATTTGAATAGATCTAAAAAAGAAACTCCAGCGCCTCTGATTTTTTGTAGATCTGTCATTTGGATGACGTCTTTGGGGAAGCCCTCGGGGAGAGTGAAGGTTTCCCTGTGACGTAGGAGCTTCGGAAGTCGGTTGCCTTGTTATTGCTGTCTCAGTGCTTGCAGACCCAGGAGGTGGTTTTGTAAATCACACTCTTCCTGTTTTTCTTGCAAAGATAAGCCGAGCGGAACAGGAACTATTTGAAAAATAAGGACTCAGTTCACTTCCAGCGACTCCGCATCAGTGTGGAAAAGTCTTAAAGAAATCACCAATTACAAGACACCATCCCCCAGCACTGTGGAGAATCAACAACTTGCAGACGATCTGAACTGCAGGTTTGAAAAAACACCCCACACCCGCCCTGAACACCTC
>NW_015505614.1:0-11726 GCF_001515645.1 Sinocyclocheilus grahami | reverse complement strand
GCGAATCATTGGTACAACCCTCCCTTCTCTCCAAGAACTGTACTTTTACACAGTGAGCAAAAGGGCTGGCAAAATCACTCTGGACCCCTCACATCCAGCACACTCCCTCTTTGAACTGTTGCCATCTGGTCGATGCTACAGAGCACTGAGCACCAGAACGACCAGACACAGGAACAGTTTCTTCCCTCAGGCAATCCATCTCATGAACACTTAACAATAACTGTGGAACACACACTATTTATTCACTCATACACTTATTTATCTAACACACATACTCAGTCTACACCTCAAATTTGCACATAATATTCAGTACCTGTACATACAAAAACTGTCTATTGTAATATACCTGCACATACAACTGTCAATTTATATATTTTTATTCCTTATTTACTTGTTCTATTTTTTTATTATCTGTGTTTTTTGTTCTGTCACTGTCATTCTGTTACACTGTGGAAGCTTCTGTCACGAAAACAAATTCCTCGTATGTGTAAACATACCTGGCAATAAAGCTCATTCTGATTCTGATTCATGTCTTCATAAATCAGTTGCAAAATGGCATCTTACTGACCAACATCTGTTCATGACTGAAGCGAGTGATATCAGGCCAGATCCAGTTGTGAATAATCAAGAGACAGATTCTGTATCCAAAGCAAAGCCAGGTGAAGATGAAGGACAAGCATATCCTCCTGATGATGCAGGCCTTCGTAGGATGGTTCACTTACCCAACTACCCCAGCATTTGGTCACTGGTTCCAAATCTTTGCAAGATCTTCCAAGGCATTTGATACCAATAGAATTATCATGCGTGGAGTGTGCCGGGCAACTTACTGAGCCACTGCTCATAACAGCAGATGCCAAACTTGTCACCTATACTGGTGGTGTAGATGGTGAAACATGTCAAAATATATCATCCATATCATCTTAGCCATACCAATTTAACTAATGTTAAAAACAAAGTAGAGGTCAGTGCACAATGGACTTGCTAGATGATAGAAAGCAATAACAATATTGTACTTTTTTCTTTTCCTTTCGTTTTTTAGGCTTTTCTACATACTGCATGGCATGTCCTGACTGTGGGCTGATGTACAGATATCAAGAATAGACTAATGGAATTCACAATTTCAATGACCATATTCTCATCACCCTTCATTTGTGTATTGTACTACGTGCATCACTTCAGGTAAGAACACATTTAGTGTTTTACTGTTCTTATTTTTATAATGTGTGCCTTACTATGTTTTATAGTTTCTTAGACTCACCATTGGAAGGGCATCTTAACAGCCAGTGCACTGAGCAATTATTTGCAGACATGAGGAAGAACAATTATTTTTTGAATACCCTCACCCCCTCTCAGCACATCTTCATGATGCGGAACATACTACAACACAAAACATTAAAGAAAAGTTACTTTTGGTCTTTGAGTTAGAGGCAACGGTAAATGTCCATTCATAGGCATTATTTTGCTGTTGACATAGGGTTGATATGACTGAAACTTTACTAATATTCATCCTTTTTTTTTTTTACCAGATTGCTAATCAGTGCTTTCAGCTCATCACTGTACTTGCAGCTTCACAGGTCAGTTTGATAGCTTTTGTTGTGTTTATTAATTCAGGGGTTATGAAAAATATGTAATGTCACACTGCACTGTGTTTCTAACTTTTCAGGGCAAAGATGTGTTTGCTGTCAACAGTTATGTGGTGGTCACGTGGTTGCCTCCATATAACAATGATCCTCGGCCAGCTTTACCTGTTAGTATCCTTTAACATATGTGGCGAACACACATTTTAATTATTTGCTTATTTTGCTATATGAATTAAGGAAGAAAAAAATCAATAATCATACAGGATATTAATCATTATAACTGTGGTTCACCGTAATTCTCATCTCACAGGATGGTGCTGCAACCAAGGACTTCATGTTACTTCCCTCATTGGAGTCAGGGCACTGGATTATGTGTGTATCAATCACATTTCTCCCAGCCATTGGAACATGTCTGTACTGACAGATTTTGAGGTACAGCTTTTTAACTTCTTTGCTTGTGAACTTTTCATATCTGTAGTGGAGTGTTAAGAAAGAATACAGTACACAGTTGTCACAAATAACCCACTATGGGTGAATTGAGTAAACCAAGTGCACTTAAACAAACCAAAAAACAATCACCGGACGTAATGGTAATGTATTTATTGTATATGGTCCAATTGTATATGGTCTAATTGTATATTGTCTATAATTAACAGGGTGCCCCTCTTCAGCTAGGAGGAATTGATTGCGGGGTATTCATGTTGATCGTAGGTGGTTTTATAATTGCTGTACAGCTGTGTCTGTGTGCTAAACACCGCATTTGTTAATATAGTTTTGGTTTTTAGTATGCACTTCGTTACGCTCTCAAAGCCATTTGATTTTGCATCAATTTATGGTTATTTGTAAAGCAAAAAGGACTAGGAGAACACTTTCAACAAAATTTTTTTAAAAATGACTAAGATTTTCAATTGCTATCTTTTATCAGTCTGACATGCCTATAATCAGGAAGTGGTGGTGCTATCAGTTAATTCAGACATTTCCTCTGACAAGGTATGATATTGATAATTATACTTTAGATTAAAACCTCCATACTGTGCATTTCCAGTATGCAGGCAATATATAAAAAAATAAAGCAATGTATGTCTAAAATATTGTTATGTTTGTCACTTCCCACAGTCAAGTCCAACAACTAGTCACCCAGGAACAAGATCTACCAAATCCAGAAGACATGGAAGTCACTCCACCGGAGTCAGAAATCATGGAGATCACCCCAACACCAGGAATCTATGTATGTAGAGGGAATGTTTATGTATTGCTTGACTTGGTTATGTATTTAACTTTCCTGTTTCATAAAGGTGTTTATAAGCAACACTTATTAATTACATTATTATTGGAATTCTTATATTGCACACAGGACTCAGCGGTGATAAAAAAAACATTCAGCTGGCCTGTAAGTGGGTGGAGGAGAACCAACACCAGTTTGCTGGGAAGATTGAACTGCCAAAGATCTTAAGGATGAAGGAGGATGATGCCTTGTTGGCTATCGCAATGCGAGACTTGTTCATAAACACCATGTTTTATGAAGGTGAAAGGGATGAAGAACAAATTCGGGCTCCCTTCCTTTTCACTTTTCAGAGAGTAGAGGACATGGAATTATTCTTGCAGGAAATACGCGACAAAAGAGATATCCGTGTGTCTTGTTTACACAACCCTCATTTGTGAATCTACCAGTGTCTTACTGTTACTAAAATGTAAATATTGATTTTTGTTTTGTAAAATTTCATTAATATTTTGTGTGAAAAGAAGTGTGTTCTTGAAATATATTTATTATATTTATTATTTTATATCTTGCTATACCATTAAAATTTTGTGTGAAAGAAGTGTTGTGTTCTTGAAATATATTTATGATATTATTTTATGAATTCTTATTGTGACATTTTATCTAAATGTAAGATTTATTTTATGTTTAGATGCATATTTTGCTAATTTGGGTTAATAGAAACAAATAAATCCAGTGCATCACTTGTAGGACAGTGGAGTATGTGACTATTAAATTACATCTATTTTATCCCAAATGTTGGAGAGGATGCCTCACTAGAGCATGAAGGTTGAGTCTATCTAAAATTACAGTCAATATTCCATTTAAATTTACAATATAATAAAAAAAATTACAACCAGCCTGTTGGAGTTCATGCATTCACATATACATACAAAAATGGGCATATTACATAAATTAGTCTAACTTTATTATTATTATTATTTATTACAATTAATAAGATGATTTAGTTTAGTTCAAAAACACGTTAATGCGGTGGCCAAAAATTAAAGAGGGGTGCACAGATAGTAAGCTTTCACATTGCCTGCTAAATCTAGTAATTTACATAATCATATAGCATAGGCTTTTATCCGAAGCAACTTCAAAAGTGAGGAAACTATTCTAATAAGGAGAAAATAATATGACAAGTTTACATAGATACAAAGTTTAAAAAGGTGTTAGAAACACATATATAATGTGAGTAATGTTCTTATCAAGTATTTACGTAATACAGTGGGATATGGAATTGTACATGCTATTTGTTGACAATAAAGCATTATTTAAAAAAAGTATTTACGTAATGCCGTTTGTCTCAGAATCGATACTGACCATGATGAAAAAATCAATCATAATCATGACAAATATTAGAGTAAAATAAGACAATATTATCTATGCCAGCATCTTGCGCATCAAAACAAGCATTTACTTCCATTACGGTTGACCTGGCAATAACATTAACAGCCACATGAGAGCGCTTGATAGCGCTTCGAGCCCCGCCCACTAGATCCAGTGAGGGGGAGCTAGAGGTCTAGCCCCTCCCATTTGGCTCTGCAGCGAGCACCACTTGACAAAATGAAGCGATTAGGATGATTTTTGATGAGATTTGGGAGGAGGCTGTAAGGAACTCTTTCACGCATTTTAGCATGTGGCGTGTATGTGTGTTCATGCCTGTGAGTGAGTGTATAGCCTATTACACAAATGTACGTGCATGTATTAAAAGGCTGTTGAGTGAAAACTGTGCAACCCAGTGTCACAAAAACACTTGTATATGTATTAAAGTTAATTTATCAACTTTGAAAAGTTTTTTTCCCCAAATAAAAATAAGTAAAGTTATTCCCATGGTCAATAATTGTAATTGAAGCCATTTGTTGTGTGCTAAAAAAAGAAAAAAGACCTTGCACTTAAAGGTTGAACACAGTATTAGAATTTTACAGTCAAGAAGACTACATTTGTGAAAATTACCTATTTTTTTCAAAGGATTAATCATGATTTTGAGCTCATTACACTTGAAATATTAAGTTTATGCATTTTGAAGGTAAATAAGTTAAATTAACTGGGCAAGCTTTAATCTTAACATTGCATAATCCAACTTTCTCTTACAGAGAAAGAAGGTTTTTAGCATTTGTGGGCTTGCATTATCTTCATTTGCTTATTTGCATTATCATAATGTTTTCTACTCACAGAAGCTCAAAACTAAACTTCCTATGCTTAGAAGCTCTAACATAAATGCATGAGCATTAAACTCCTAACACATTAAAATCTGTCTTTCTGCATTGCAGATAACATTTCATGTCACATGTTACAAACATGTTTCAAGTGGGCAAGCTTTAGTCTTAACATTGCATAATCCACCTTTCTTTTTACAAAGAAATAAGGTTTTTAGCATGTGTGGGCTTGGATTCTCTTCATTTGCTTAGTTGCACAAACATAGTGTTTCTATTCACAGAAGCTCTAATCTAAGCTTCCTGTGCTTAGAAGCTCTAACATAAATGCATGAGCATTAAACTCCTAACACATTAAAATCTGTCTTTCTGCATTGCAGATAACATTTCATGTCACATGTTACAAACATGTTTCAAGTGGGCAAGCTTTAGTCTTAACATTGCATAATCCACCTTTCTTTTTACAAAGAAATAAGGTTTTTAGCATGTGTGGGCTTGGATTCTCTTCATTTGCTTAGTTGCGCAAACAAAGAGTTTCTATTCACAGAAGCTAGAAACTAAACTTCCTGTGCTTAGAAGCTCTAACATGTTCATGAGCATAAAACTCCAAACACATTAAAATCTGTCTTTCTGCATTGCAAATAACCTTTCGTTTCACATGTTAGAAACATGTTTTAAGTGTGCAAGCTTTAATCTTAACATTGCATAATCCAAATTTCTCTTACAGAGAAAGAGTTTTTTTGCATTTGTGGGCTTGCATTATCTTCATTTGCTTAGTTGCACTAGCATAGTGTTTCTATTCACAGAAGTTCAAAACTAAGCTTCCTGTGCTTAGAAGCTCTAACATAAATTCATGAGCATAAAACTCCAACACATTAAAATCTGTCTTTCCGCATTGCAAATAACCTTTCATTTCACATGTTAGAAACATGTTTCAAGTGAGCAAGCTTCAATCTTAACATTGCGTAATACAAACTTTCTCTGACAGAGAAAGATGTTTTTTAGCATTAATGGGCTTGCATTCTCTTCATTTGCTTAGTTGCACTAACATAGTGTTACTGTTCACAGAAGCTCTAATCTAAGCTTCCTGTGCTTAGTTGCACTAGCATAGTGTTTCTATTCACAGAAGATCAAAACTAAGCTTCCTGTGCTTAGAAGCTCTAACATAAATTCATGAGCATAAAACTCCAACACATTAAAATCTGTCTTTCTGCATTGCAAATAACATTCAATTTCACATGTTAGAAACATGTTTCAAGTGGGCAAGCTTTAATCTTAACATTGCGTAATACAAACTTTCTCTGACAGAGAAAGATGTTTTTTAGCATTAATGGGCTTGCATTCTCTTAATTTGCTTAGTTACACTAACATAGTGTTACTGTTCACAGAAGCTCTAATCTAAGCTTCCTGTGCTTAGAAGCGCTAACATAAATTCATGAGCACTAAACTCCTAACACATTAAAATCTGTCTTTCTGCATTGCAAATCACATTTCATTTCTCATGTTAGAAACATATTTCAAGTGGGCAAGCTTTAGTCTTAACATTGCATAATCCACCTTTCTGTTACAGAGAAAGAAGGTTTTTAGCATTTTGGGGCTTGCATTCTCTTCCTTTGCTTAGTTGCACGAACATAGTGTTACTGTTCACAGAAGCTCTAATCTAAGCTTCCTGTGCTTAGAAGCGCTAACATAAATTCATGAGCACTAAACTCCTAACACATTAAAATCTGTCTTTCTGCATTGCAAATAACATTTCATTTCACATTATATAAACATTTCAAATGGGCAAGATTTAATATTAACATTGCATTATCAAGCTTTCTCTTACTGAGAAAGAAGGTTTTTAGCATTTTGGGGCTTGCATTCTCTTCATTTGCTTAGTTGCACGAACATAGTGTTACTGTTCACAGAAGCTCTAATCTAAGCTTCCTGTGCTTAGAAGCTCTAACATAAATTCATGAACATTAAACTCCTAACATATTAAAATCTGTCTTTCTGCATTGCAAATCACATTTAATTTCTCATGTTAGAAACATATTTCAAGTGGGCAAGCTTTAGTCTTAACATTGCATAATCCAACTTTCTCTTACAGAGAAAGAAGGTTTTTAGCATTTTGGGGCTTGCATTCTCTTCATTTGCTTAGTTGCACGAACATAGTGTTACTGTTCACAGAAGCTCTAATCTAAGCTTCCTGTGCTTAGAAGCTCTAACATAAATTCATGAACATTAAACTCCTAACATATTAAAATCTGTCTTTCTGCATTGCAAATCACATTTAATTTCTCATGTTAGAAACATATTTCAAGTGGGCAAGCTTTAGTCTTAACATTGCATAATCCAACTTTCTGTTACAGAGAAAGAAGGTTTTTTGCATATGTGGGCTTGGATTCTATTCATTTGCTTAGTTGAACTAACGTAGTGTTTCTATTTACAGAAGTTCTAAACTAAGCTTCTTGTGCTTTGAAGGTCTAACATATGTCCATGAGCATAAAACTCCTAACACATTAAAATCTGTCTGTCTGCATTGCAAATAAGAAACATATTTCATGAGGGCAAGATTTAGACCTAACAATGCATAATCCAACATTCTCTTACAGAGAAAGAAGGTTTTTAGCATTTGTGGGCTTGCATTCTCTAAATTTGCTTAGTTGAACTAACATAGTGTTTCTATTCACAGAAGCTCAAAACTACACTAACTGTGCTTAGTTGAACTAACCTAGTGTTTCTATTCACACAAGCTCAAAGCTAAACTACCTGTGCTTTGAAGCTTTAACATAAGTTCATGAGCATAAAACTCCAAACACATTAAAATATGTCTTTCTGCATTGCAAATAACCTTTCATTTCACTGTTACTGTTCAAAGAAGCTCTAAAATAAGCTTCTTGTATCTTGAAGATCGAACATAAGTTGATGAGCATAAAACTCCTAACACTTTAAAATCTGTCTTTCTGCATTGCAAATAACATTCAATTTCACATGTTAGAAACATGTTTCAAGTGGGCAAGTTTTAATCTTAACATTGCATAATCCAACATTCTCTTACAGAGAAAGAAAGTTTTTTGCGTTTGTGGGCTTGCATTCTCTTCATTTGCTTAGTTGAACTAATATAGTGTTTCTATTCATAGAAGCTCAAAACTAATCTTCCTGTGCTTAGAAGCTCTAACATAAGTTCATGAGCATAAAACTCCTAAAACATTAAAATCTGTCTTTCTGCATTGCAAATAACCTTTCAGTTCACATGTTAGAAACATGTTTCAAGTGGGCAAGCTTTAATCTTAACATTGCGTAATCCAACGTTCTCTTACAGAGAAAGAAGGTTTTTAGCATTTGTGGGCTTGCATTCTTTTCATTTGCTTAGTAGCACTAGCATAGTGTTTCTATTCACAGAATATCAAAACTAAGCTTTCTGTGCTTAAAAGCGCTAACATAAATTCATGAGCATTAAACTCCTAGCACAATAAAACTCCTAACACATTAACATCTGTCTTTCTGCATTGCAAATAACATTCAATTTCACATGTTAGAAACATGTTTCAAATGGGCAAGCTTTAATCTTAACATTGCAGAATCCAACTTTCTCTTACAGAGAAAGAAGGTTTTTAGCATTTGTGGGCTTGCATTCTCTTCATTTGCTTAGTTTGAACTAACATAGTGTTTCTATTCACAGAAGCTCTAAACTAAGCTTCTTGTTCTTTGAAGCTCTTACAGAAGTTCATGATCATAAAACTCCTAACACTTTAAAATCTGTCTTTCAGCATTGCAAGAAACATTTTCATGAGGGCAAGCTTTAGTCCTAACAATGCATAATCCAACATTCTCTTAAAGAGAAAGAAGTTTTTTAGCATTTGTGGGCTTGCATTCTCAACATTTTCTTAGTTGAACTAACATAGTGTTTCTATTCACAGAAGCTCAAAACTAAACTACCTGTGCTTTGAAGATCTAACATAAATTCATGAGTATAAAACTCCTAACAAATTAAAATCTGTCTTTCTGCATTGCAAATAACATTTCATTTCACATGTTAGAAACATATTTCAAGTGGGCAAGCTTTAATGTTAAATTGCATAATCCACCTTTCTGTTACAGAGAAAGTTTTTTTTGCATGTGTGGGCTTGGATTCTCTTAATTTGCTTAGTTGCACAAACATAGTGTTTCTGTTTACATAAGCTCTAAACTAAACTTCTTGTGCTTTGAAGGTCTAACATAAGTCCATGAGCATAACACTCCTAACATATTAATATTTGTCTTTCTGCATTGCAAATAACATTTCATTTCATATTATCAAAACTTGTTTCAAATGGGCAAGATTTAATCTAAACATTGCTTTAGCCAACTTTCTCTTAGTGAGAAAGAAGGTTTTTAGCATTTGTGGGCTTGCATTCTCTTCATTTGCTTAGTTGCACTAACATAGTTACTGTTACTGTTCACAGAAACTCTAAACTAAGATTCCTGTGCTTAGAAGATCTAACATAACTTCATGAGCATAAAACTCCTAACACAATAAAACTCCTAACACATCAAAATATGTCTTTATGCATTGCAAAAGACATTTCATTTCACATGTTAGAAACGTAATTCAAGTGGGCAAGCTTTAGTCTTAACATTGCATTATCCACCTTTCTGTTACAGAGAAAGAAGGTTTTTAGCATATGTGGGCTTGGATTCTCTTCATTTGCTTAGTTGAACTAACATCGTTTTTCTATTCACAGAAGCTCTAAACTAAGCTTCCTGTGCTTAGAAGCGCTAACATAAATTCATGAGCATTAAACTCCTAACACATTAAAATCTGTCTTTCTGCATTGCAAATAACATTCAATTTCACATGTTAGAAACATGTTTCAAATGGGCAAGCTTTAATCTTAAACATTGCGTAATCCAACTTTCTCTTACAGGGAAAGAAGGTTTTTAGCATTTGTGGGCTTGCATTCTCTTCATTTGCTTAGTTGAACTAACATCGTTTTTCTATTCACAGAAATTTCAATTGGGCAAGCTTTAGTCTTAACATCGCATAATCCAACTTTCTGTTACAGAGAAAGAAGGTTTTTTGCATATGTGGGCTTAGATTCTATTCATTTGCTTAGTTGAACTAACGTAGTGTTTCTATTTACAGAAGCTCTAAACTAAGCTTCTTGTGCTTTGAAGGTCTAACATATGTCCGTGAGCATAACACTCCTAACACATTAAAATCTGTCTTTCTGCATTGCAAGTCACATTTCATTTCTCATGTTAGATACATATTTCAATTGGGCAAGCTTTAGTCTTAACATCGCATAATCCAACTTTCTGTTACAGAGAAAGAAGGTTTTTTGCATATGTGGGCTTAGATTCTATTCATTTGCTTAGTTGAACTAACGTAGTGTTTCTATTTACAGAAGCTCTAAACTAAGCTTCTTGTGCTTTGAAGGTCTAACATATGTCCGTGAGCATAACACTCCTAACACATTAAAATGTGTCTTTCTGCATTGGAAATAACATTTCATTTCACATTATATAAACGTTTCAAATGGGCAAGATTTAATATTAACATTGCATTATCAAGCTTGTGGGCTTGCTGTCTCTTCATTTGCGTAGTTGTACTAACATAGTAACTGTTACTGTTCAAAGAAGCTCTAAACTAAGCTTCTTGTACTTTGAAGATCTAACATAAATTGAAGAGCATAAAACTAATAAAACACTTTAAAATCTGTCTTTCTGCATTGCAAATATCCTTTCATTTCACATGTTAGAAACATGTTTCAAGTGGGCAAGCTTCAATCTGAACATTGCGCAATCCAACTTTCTCTTACAGAGAAAGGTTTTTTGCGCTTGTGGGCTTGCATTCTCTTCATTTGCTTATTTGCATTATCATAATGTTTTCTACTCACAGAAGCTCAAAACTAAACTTCCTATGCTTAGAAGCTCTAACATAAATGCATGAGCATTAAACTCCTAACACATTAAAATCTGTCTTTTTGCATTGCAAGTCACATTTCATTTCTCATGTTAGATACATATTTCAATCGGGCAAGCTTTAGTCTTAACATTGCATAATCCAACTTTCTGTTACAGCGAAAGAAGGTTTTTTGCATATGTGGGCTTAGATTCTATTCATTTGCTTAGTTGAACTAACGTAGTGTTTCTATTTACAGAAGCTCTAAACTAAGGGATTCTCTTAATTTCCTTAGTTGCACAAACATAGTGTTTCTATTTACAGAAGCTTTAAACTAAGCTTCTTGTGCTTTGAAGGTCTAACATGTGTCCATGAGCATAACACTCCTAACACATTAAAATTTGTCTTTCTGTACTGGAAATAACATTTCATTTCACATTATATAAACGTTTCAAATGGGCAAGATTTAATATTAACTTTGCATTATCAAGCTTTCTCTTACTGAGAAAGAAGGTTTTTAGCATTTGTGGGCTTGCTTTCTCTTCATTTGCTTAGTTGTACTAACATAGTAACTGTTACTGTTCAAAGAAGCTCTAAACTAAGCTTCTTGTACTTTGAAGATCTAACATAAGGTGAAGAGCATAAAACTTCTAACACTTTAAAATCTGTCTTTCTGCATTGCAAATAAGAAACATATTTCATGAGGGCAAGATTTAGTCCTAACAAAGCATAATCCAACATTCTCTTACAGAGACAGAAGGTTTTTAGCATTTGTGTACTTGCATTCTCTTCATTTGCTTAGTTGAACTATCATAGTTTTTCTATTCACAGAAGCTCAAAACTAAACTTCCTGTGCTTAG